>NC_031675.1:2653825-2898087 GCF_000149555.1 Fusarium verticillioides 7600 | reverse complement strand
CGGAGCTGTGATGAAGACAACGCGCTCTGAGGATGTGCCTCGATAGACACTTGAACCAGAATGCGGGCGCACGAGAAACTTACCAAGAAAAGCAATGTGATACTGTGAGCCCGCAAGAGACTTTTCCCATTTGTCTCGAACAACTTGGCGAACAACATCAGCCGGCGTCTTCTCCACTAAAGCAGTCAACTCATGATAGTGGTTTGAGGACTCGACGGAGAGCGGCGGCTGATTCAGTGGTGGCGACATAGGGCCTTGTGCCTGTGATGAGGCGTTGAGTGTCTGCGTCTGAGGCCGTTGTGAGATTGTCTGGCTCAAACGATTTGTTTGCATTGGCGGTGATAGTTGATATCCTGGCGGGAGAAAAGGAGTTGCTGGCGCGGGTGAAGCGCTTGGCTTTTGCGCAGTAGGAGCAGAGGCGACTGATGCAGGTCGCGAAGTAGGAGCATAGCTCGGCAGAGGTACTGGTGTTTGACCGTACGGGTGAGGCATGGTTGGATTAGGACTTTTTGCACCATTTATACCATTCTGCAATGGTACGCCAGCTGGCGGAGATGTAGCTTGTGTAGCCACCCTTAGTCCCCGAACACTCTAAAGAGGAGTGTCGCGCTTGTCCTCGTTCTCAGTGACTAACTTTATCTCAGAATTTCAGAAACTTGAGAGGAGCGTGTCCAGAGTTGCTGGTGACTGCACAGTTGTCATCGAGATATGGCCTTAGAATGAATGAGGCCCAAAACAAGAAAAGAGAGAAAAGAAATATAATGAAAGCAAGAGAGTGAGCAGCGAACAGGGCTGACTACTGTAAGCCTTCAGATGAATATCGTCGTGCCTTCTTCTGTGCCCAAACGCCAAATGCCTTCAGGACGCGTTCACACTTGCTTGCGCGCTAGGGGCATAAAAGTTAGCAGGGGTTCTGTATGCGCCAAGGGCGTGGAAAAAGTCAGGGAGGGTTATTGCTTAAAGGAGGAGCCTTTAGCTTTATAAAATTTCTTTAGTGCATTAATAGCGCTAGCGTAACTCAGAAATAGCTTCGCAGAGTGGAGAAGGGTCATGTGATGGTTTGTGCCTAAGTACTAAGATATAATTAAATAATCTTAATAATAAAAAAAAAACTTATTTATTAAAACTTATAACTTATTAATACTTTTATAGTCTATACCTTTAATATAGTAGTAATTAGAAATATACTTGAGATTATTAAATACTTAAAACATCTATATAGTAATATAAACTAAGGTTATACAGTAGGGGGCAATAAGTATAAATACCCTTTAATATACTTAAATACACCTATTGTTAAGACCTGACTTTGTATAAAGGTCTTATTATATAACTAAGGAATATATTATGATCCCGATGACTAATCAGGGCATATTATATACCAAAATAATGAGAAAATTCAGGGCTTTCGATTGGTGTGCTTACCTAAGCAAAATGTGGAGAATTGAGCAAGTTCCACATATTAAAGTTTTTCTATAAACTTTAATAATTTCTTACTAAGGAAATATCAGTAAGAAAGTCACGTGACTTGGGTCACGTGATGATTATATAATGAGGATTACGTATATCAGATTTTTACCCCTCAGTTGGATGATTCATGACACACCACGAGAAACCTTACTTTCTCATTTTAGCTTTATAAGCCTAGCTAAGCCTAGCGCCTTCCAAATTAGGTAAAAAGTATATCATATTTTTCTCCGAATTTCGGCGGTTTTTGTGATAGTCTTTTCATCATCATTGAAGCTACCCCGCTTTGGGAATCACAATGCCCGCTTTTTAGAGGTCTATATAAGACCCAGGATTTCCCACCTAGGGAACTCCTTCTTTCTTAGAGACTTATCAACTTTTCTATTACATAATATATATCATTAAATTCGGAAAAATTCGCTCTATTTAACAGACCCACTTTTATTTTATAAATCCTACCCTATGCCTTATTATTCAGCAGTTACAACCTTTTATCCACCTAATTCCTCCTCTTCCACCTTATCAGTCACTATAGTACATCCTACTACTTATAGTGAATTTATTGGCTATTTTATTCAAGCTTTAACACCTATTAAGCCTAAAAGAGGTATCTTAATTTCCAATCCTGGCTAGAGGCATATCTTAACTAATTAGTATAAGAGGTAGCTATGTGTAAGGCTAATTGGCACATGTTGGCTGCTTAATTAAGCTCGTGTTAAAGAAATAATACACGCCCGGTATTCATACTCATTGCCCCCCACTGTATAATTCACTTCGAAACGCATTAGCAGTAAATATAATTCTTAATTCATACTTGGCATCTTATTCTCATCTTCCACAGGTCCTGTAGCCATCCAATTTCAAGACAACCCATCGTCATACGGCCATAGCAAACGCCCCTCATTACATTGATTACCAGCCGCTAGAGGCTGTGAAGCCCGTCTCGAATCCATACCATATCCTTCTGATCGCGAAATTCACCCTCTCATTTGTCTTCTGCTCCACTCCACCTCTTAATAAGGCTCACCGATTGCTGCGAGCAGTGTTTTTCGATAGTCGCCCGATGTCTCGCCGTAAATCCGTTTGCCCAGACTCTTACCGTATCTTTGTTGGTATGCACCCTTGACGTTGTTGAGCGTGTTTCGATCCCAATGGTAGCGGATTGTTCTTGAAACCAGGAGGTGATCCTTTGTTCCCATACCAGCCATTGAATCCTCAAGGAGCTTGGCTGCATGCATGTACTTGTCTGTGGCATTGCGTAGCTGGAAAAGGAGAGCGTCCTCCATGTGGCCAGAAAATTCCTAGGTCACATTAGTAAGTTGTTTCTGACAATAACTAGTTTCAAGTGTACTCACGCTCTTGATAACCCTTTCAAGGTCCTTGTTAAACTTCTGCTTGTAGGTGTGCGCAATAGCGCGAATCTGATTATCGTTTCTTGTGCTGAGAATGCTGCATACGAGAATTTCGTCGGTCCCCATCTTGCCCTCGGTAGCCTTGTAGATCTGCATGACGTCGTCATCAACCTGTCGAGGGTCGACCGGCGCAGCGTCCTCAGCTCTCGTAGCGCCGAGAACAATCATGAAGTGTCGCTCAGTCTTCATGCTCAAATCGCCCCTCACTACATCCTCAAGCTTGTCGTGGAAGGTTTGATAATACGCGCTCTTGATTGCCTTGAGATCTGCGTTTGATCGACCAAGCAGAACATCGTTGAGGACAACCTCTTTAGTTCCAGGTCCAGACATGGCGTCATGCAAGGCGTGCACGTCAGACAGTAGCGGACCGCGGGCCAGTGAGACCAAAGCCTTCTGGAACCATGAACTTGTCTCACTCTGAATATCAGGGACCAGTTTGCGACGATGGTTGCGTTCGTAAGCAGCGCGGATCGTATCGACTTGTAGAGGGTCCTTATTGGCCAAGATGGCGATCAAAGCTTTCTCATCAGTACCAAAACCCTTCATTGCTTTGCGCAGAGCGTCAGCGTCGGGACCGCCATCCCATTGGATGATCTGAGGCGGTCCGTAGCCAAGCGATGGTGGAGTCGGTTGGACTGGCGGCGCTCCATACTGTTGAGGCGGAGGCGCGCCGTAGTGACTGGGCGGCGCAGGTGAAGGTTGGCCGTATGGTTGATTATGTTGCTGGTGAGGAGGAGGCGCGCCATAATGGCCCTGAGGAGGTCCTGGAGGTGCGCCGTAATGTTGTGGAGGAGGAGGAGGTTGCTGCTGGTATCCACCATAAGGTTGTTGAGATTGGGGAGGACCTCCTGGGGGAGGATAATGGCCGTGAGGTTGCTGATACCCGCCTTGCTGAGGGGGATATTGCCCAGGAGGAGGTTGTTGATAACCACCATACGGTTGCTGTGGTGGGGGATATTGGCCATAACCTTGTGGAGGCGGCGGTTCTACATGTTGATCCAGTCAGATTTCCTTGCCTTGCCTTTCGTATGACATGGACAGTTTACTTACGGCCGTAGGGAGCACCGTAACCTTGGTAAGACATGGTGCGTATGGCTATTGTGACGTGATGTGAAATTTGTATGGATATTGCGGGGTGATGGAGGGGAATGATGGGTTTTGTACAAACGGAGTATGTATGCTCGGAAGTGCTAGCGGAATGGAAATGGACAGTGGCTATTCGGCCTCTTATTTAAGACCTAACTACCTATCTAGTCTACCTACTTGTGGTGCCTGAGTTGCCTTGGGCTTAAGAGAGACGCGCATATGCTGCTCAGCCTTGAGGCGCTATCTCAATAATGGCGATCCATGTGGGTTGCCCAGAGGCGGAGTAAGCCAACAGCCAAGATACTAAACTTAGGGTCAGATGGAACGTCATCTTCACCAAACAGAACGTCTTATTGACATGATTTTGCCCCTCATTTGAAGGCTTTGGCAGGGGCATCTTGATTTAAGCATCTGGTCAATGCAGCCGAGACTCGGATAACATGCAGCAAGAGCTCAAAATCTTTTGGGCAGACGCAGGCAAGCAATAAATGTCAAAGGATGCCTGACCCGCTTCCTCAGCATGGGAACCCAGTCTTTTGATGAGGATGCGGAGACGCTTTTTGTCACACAAATTCCCGGCAAGATGGCTGAATGGCCACTCATTCGAGGTCCGTCCCATTGGAGGCTGAGTGGGTGTGTTGATGGATGCGCGAGGAATAAGGGCTTGCTGCCAAGATCGCGCGAGTCGTTATCGCATGGCCTGACTGCCGTTGATCATGGGTTCTGGCTCTCTGCTAATTAAAAACGACTCAGACAAACAGTCCTAGTTCTTGTACTTGCCGGATTTGGAGACATGCTCCAGCCACTTCAATGACACAAGCGCCACTCCACCGCCACAAACGCGCAACTTATCTTCATCATAGTTCCAGAGCAGAGTCAACAAAGAGAGGATCTGGAAGGCTAAAGAATAGAGTAGACCATGTGAGATGGTCAAATAAAGGATCGAACTCGTTAATTGGCATTTTTCGGATCACCCCACCAATGCTTTGCAGCTGAACGATGCGTTCAAGATAGCGTTGGCTCACAATTCAGCCAATCAACTTTTTGGATTGCGCTCTTGCAGGTGGCTGGTGAATCTCCCGCTAGGCCCAACGCCCATAGAACCCCCCGATTGTTCCTGACCAGAAGATGCTAGTGTGTTTTTGGTGTCACTCCAACCTCCCGTGAATTCACGTCTCAACACCTGCTAGGGATAGGAGCTTTCACCAGCCATCTCAATTGCAATTAATAAAACTACTCCTAGGACGTGCCAGGTTTGTGCTATCTTCTCTTGTCCTGTCTTCCTAGTTTCACGTAAGATTCAACATTTGTCTCTCATTTTGGGACTGTGATTATCCTTCACTCAGTTGTGAATCGCTCATGGCATTTACTCGCTGTTGATGGCCTCTTGTTAGCTGCCAGTGCCAGCATCCGCAAGCACCTTAAAGAACCACCGCGAGCCCATTTCTTACTTCACACAAAATAACACAGAACTCACTCCCTGCAAACAAACAACACACGCATTCAGCGAAATAGCCTCGTCAAGATGCGCGGGTTCATCCCCCTTCTTCTGGCTCTTTCTGCTTCTTATACCACCGTCATTGCACTTCCCCAGCCTAGATTCGTGCCCCGCGATGCTACAGCCAAACCCAAATACTCAGTCGTTCCTTTAGAACCTGGCGACGACGACCCCGCCTCAGGCGACCTTGGTGGAGGAAATGGAGACGGAAATGGGAATGGGGGCAGCAGTAATGGCAGCGGTGGCGGTAGTAGTGGCAACGACGGAGATGGCGTGGTGACAGTTATCCGAACAGTGACACGAAAGCCAGTCACAAAAATTGTCACGCAAACCGAAAAGCCTAGTATCGTCACTGCTCCTGGAAAGACAGTCACCAAGGCAGTCCCTACTACTGTCTCGGTCATCAACATGGACGATGAGCCAGTCACTGAGACGGTTACTGTCCCTCAACCCAGCTCAAAGCCGACAATCATACAAGAGCACGGTACTACTACCGACAAGCGAGAGCCGATTGTCCAAAGTACAACTCACCTAAGCTCGGCTGCCGCCCCAGGTGTAACACCTCAACCTCAGCCTCAGCCCATACCTCAGCCTGAGCCTGAGTCCGAATCACCTACCAACGTGGAGTCGCCTCAGACTACCGAAACATCGTCAACCACCTGCACCACTGACTATCCTCCACTTGTTGAGACAGTTGTTCAGCCTCCTCCTACTATCGAAAGTCCAGGCCCGGTTTCGGAGCCAACTACCGTCCTCACCCAGACAAGCGAGAGCGCTGGTGCTCCAGAACAAACTGAACGTCCTACACCGGACGCTCCAGTGGCGCCTGTTCCTTCGCAGGGTACCTTTGTTGAAAGCCATGCGACTCAGGATCAATCCTGGCCTACTGCTGCCGTACCTTATGAGCCCCCTGTAGTGCCAACGACTTTGATCACATTGACTACCACTACCACCTCAATCAGCACCCCTGAATCAAGCTCAGCCTCAAAGACATACGATAATGGCGCATGGCACACCTCCTACCCTGCCTGGAATGGAACAGCACTGGCGATCTGATTTCGATATATTTGTGAAAAGTTAACAGCATCACTCAGCCGCGAGTTCAGCATGCGTTCAAAGGAAGGATATAGACAAAACGGTAAGAAGCACGGCGAACAGAGAGGATAACTGACATATAATGATGGTTTGCTTGTAATATTGGGCATAGTTTATAATAGACCCAGCGGAAGGAGGCAAGCGGACCAAGCGCTGGGACGTTTTGCCGCATGTAATGAATAATACCAATCAACACCAATCTTTCTATAAACAAAGGCAAAGAGCAAAGCATGAAACTTATGTTTTGTGTAACGAAATTGGCTGAACCCTGCTAGAGTGTACACTCTAGCTGTTGTATATAATCTGAAGGCGTACTAGTGTGTTGGCTGTGACTAGAAGAATGATATATCACCTCAGAGCCTCTAGAAGTGACGGCGCACACGAGCCTGGCAGTTTTGGCCGCGTGTTATATACAGACATAAACAAAAGGCCGAAACATTCAGGAGAGGCAGAAATCCACATTGTTCAAGAACAATACTAACAGGAAAGCGACTCATCATTCATACTATTTTTTCGAAATAGTACAAATATTGGCCAAACCCACAAGAGAGAAATGCCTAATTCGATCATTCTGTCCGTTCTCACACACTGCGAGCCTGGTGCAAGTAGTGAACCAATTTTACTCAAGTTGCCGTTCTTTTGACCCACGATCTTGTGCCGACATCCAACATATACAAAATTGTTTGTTGGCCTCTGCCACCCTGGACAAGGAGCACTAACTAACAAGCTTAGGAATACCACAGATATCAGACTTCAAGATCCTGAACTTCACATTTTACAACAATCATGGATTCTTCTATGAGCCCCTTCGACACCAATGGCAACGATAGTTCTGCCAAGTACATTGCCGACAAGGCTGGCAGCCGCAATGAGGCAGTCATCATCGGAGGCGTCATGGTCGGCTCTGTTTTCTTCGTCGCCATCGTCGGAGTGGCTTGCATGTTCTTCAGGGAGCGGTCTCGAAAGATCAAGGACCAGCTGGCCGCAACCAAGACTGTCAGCGCCTCTGAGTATGTTTGATTCAGCAACGTGGGAAGCCATAGATCATGAGACGACTGCCGGGACAGGATGTCGGCGGAGGGAATTGAAGAGGGAAGCCGAGAGACATAGGCGGTTCACAACAAGACACAGCATTCATTTCATACCTTAAGCAAGGAAGCCGGGGCTATTTAAATCTACGCTCATTCATTTCCATCTCAATTCACAATTATGGTTGCGACCCTTCAGTTCACAGGGTGCCTGACTATTCCTCTGATGTGGTGAACGAAACCATTCCAGGTCGCAAATGAGTTTGCATAACTGCCTGGTCGAAGAAACTCCAGGACTTTCGGAATTAGTCAATTACTAACTGCCAGGTACAAAGTGATTCAACGTCGTTCCAGGATGCCAGCCTTATCCTTGATTGGCTCATGAGCTGCCACAAGCACTCACAATTGCAGCATCAAACCACACTTCAAGCCCAACTTACCTCAACCTTATCACCTATGCAAGTCTCATCACAACTGACACTCCATCTCCGCATGAGATCGCACAGTGCGACAGGCCTCGAGCCTTGTTGCCAAAAAGCCATCTCCCCATTGTCGCTTGTCTTCCTTCTCGAGTTCTCCAATGAGACTGATCCACGTCCAGTACATGACCCACGCTGGGCAGCAACAATTCATACAAGCCAAGGCGAGGCGATTTGAGGCGGTATGTGAATAGGAAATGAGATTAAATATCGGGGTTTGAGGGGGAAAGCATTTAAACCACTGGTCTCTGCGGCTTTGGAGTTGTTTGAAGTTGAAACAAAGATCTACCATTTCTAGAAGTCATTTGTTTCTTCGCCTCGGTCCACTATCCCCACCAAACGCCGCCTCCGCCTCCGAAGCCGCCGATCTCATCCGGAATCCGGAGCACCCAATTACATCAAAATGCGTCCCACCTCAAGTCATCAGCTGCCAGACACATTGGTGGTACTTCTTCTATTATTCTCATGCCTCGTTCTGGCCTCATCAAACTCAAAAGATGCCGGAAACATATTATTTCAACGCGACGAGGAAGCAGGTTCAGGATGCAGTACAGAGGGTCAATGGCACTGTATGACCAATTCATTTCAGAGATGTGCAGGTGGACATTGGTCGATCAAGATGGCTATGGCTGAAGGGACAAAATGTGAGCCAGCGGGATATACTGATGACTATAATTTTCGAATTGAGCATGATGGTCAAGGGAATGGTGATGGACGTGCTGAAGGACAGAGCAGTAGGGGATCCAACCTGGGTTCAAGAGCTTCGGCAAGTGGGATCACTATCGTCGTAATTTCTTGTTTGTGGATTGCTCTGGAAAGTCTTTACTAGGCTCAGGATTTTATCGTGACCACGAACGTTTCGGGATAAGATTGTTGCAATATGGGCATCTGACTGAGGATGAACCGAACAAAGGAAATATTGAACGGAAACCAATTTTCATACCCTGACAACTAGCTCTTGCGACATAGGTACTGTGATACAGAGTATAATGATACAGGTTGTTAGGATATGAAATGGCATGCCAAGGGTTCTGTTGAAGTGGACAATTCCCCACCAATACCATTCTCTCAAGATACCATAAAGGGTATCACGTCAACTCCGGAGATATTTCGTTGCAACTCCCCCCGAATTAGGCAAACATAAAGCGGCAGTTTCGGCATTCTTTGCAAATCATCACCGAGAGGAGCTCACTTGAAGGAAAAAACCGTCCGCTCGGAGCTGCCACCCCTGCCCCCAATCTTGGTCTTGCGAGCACGGGCATCGCTACATTGTTCGGAAAACTAGCGTTTGTTTCAACATTTCCCACATCGACTATGCTTATAGTTTCTCCTCCAATTATCTTCCCTGTATCATTATACCTCTGGGGTTGTAAGGAGCACTCCGCCAAGCATGTAATGGGTGGTTATGTATACTCATCTTACGCCTTTGTAAACTTAATACGGTTTCCCTTTTGCTTCTTTGGATCGTCTTCAAGCCTCTCGTTACATTTGAAGACATTCTTTTCGCTAAACCTTCATATTCTTTTTATACTGTCCTTACTTGGCGATCTGGTAATCGTAAATATGGTCAGCTTCAGGTATCTCGGTGCTCTTGCGAGTGCTGCCCCGGCTCTAGCAGCCTTTGGCGTCACCACTAGTGGTAACAATCTTGTTGTTGACTCTGGCAACTCCAACGGTTTCTCTGTCACCGTCAGCAAGAGTGACTGCTCCATTAATTCGATCAAATTTCGAGGAGCTGAGTACCAGTACAAGTCTCAGACTTCTCACATTGCGTCTGGTCTGGGATCGTCCAATGTCCAATCTACTGTTCTTAACAGTGAGTATAAAGCGTGTGTCAAACGCTGCAAAACACTGACTCCGGCATAGACAAATATATTAAGATCACATGTGCCACTAAGTCAGGAGACTTTGATCTAACTCACTACTATGTCGTCCAGAATGGCCAGAGCATGGTCTACATGGCCACTGATACAAAGTCCCAACCGGCTATTGGCGAGCTTCGCTACATTACTCGCCTCGATCGCTCTCAACTGCCCAACGAGATACCTTTTGGCGAAGTCTCCAATACCTCAGGTGGCTCCGCAGTTGAGGGCTCTGACGTCTTCAATGTCAACGGCCAGACTCGTTCCAAATTCTACTCGTCCCAGCGCTTCATTGACAATGATGTCTGGTGCTTCCAGAGTAGCGCCAAGGATGTGCACGCATGCATGGTCACTCACGCCTCGCGCTCCTACGAGAAAAGCTCGGGCGGCCCCTTCTTCCGTGACATCAACAGCAACAACAACGGTGATTTCAGTGCCCTGACCTTCTATATGAACTCCGGTCATGCCAAGACTGAGGAGTTCCGCCAGGGCTTCCATGGCCCTTACGCTTTGTCCTTCTCACGATCTGGTGTTCCAAAAGCCCAGGATATTGACATGTCCTTCTTCAAAGATCTTTCCATCCCTAACTACACCGCCGATTCCTCCCGCGGCCGAGTGAGTGGCACCGCCACTGGTGTCCAGTCTGGCTTTCAGGGTGTTGTGCATTGGTTCAACAATGACTTTCAGTACTGGGCCTACACCTCTTCCAACGGCGCCTTTACATCTCCATTCATGGTACCGGGAACTTACACTCAAGTTCTCTACCAGGGTGAGCTCAAGGTTGCCTCTAAGAGCGTGGGCGTCTCTGCTGGCAGTACCGCTTCTTCTTCTATCGCCGCCAACTCCGACATTACCACAGGAGAGCACACATCTGTCTTTCGTATTGGCGATTGGGATGGCCAGCCCAAGGGTTTCCGCAACGCTGCCAACCAGCTTCGCATGCATCCTAGTGACAAGCGCATGGCCAGCTGGGGCCCTCTCACCTACACTGTAGGTTCCAGCTCTGTTGGTGACTTTCCCATGGCTATCTTCAAGTCTGTCAACAACCCAGTTACTATCAAGTTTAATCTTCCCTCCGCCATCTCCACCCAAGCAACTCTTCGTATTGGTACCACTCTTGCATTTGCAAGTGGTCGCCCTCAGGTCACCGTTGGTAGCTTCAAGAAGGCCTTCGATGCTCCTGTCAAGATTGACTCTCGGGGTGTCACGCGGGGAGCTTACCGTGGATTCGGTGAGGTATACGATGCTGTTATTCCTGCTGGCACCCTCAAGGCTGGCACCAATACCATTACTATCGAGGTCATCTCTGGTAGCTCTGGTGCTGACTTCCTGAGTCCCAACTTCATCTTTGACGCCGTAGAGTTATTCCACTAAACAGACCAAGTTCAGCAGTACGTGATGCTCAAGGCACCTGGTCAGTCATAGTTTTCCAGTGTACATATTATTAAGGAGAAAGCAATTACATAACAGTCAATCCCTTGATGCTAAATATTATATCTCGAAGGCTCAAATGGACATGCGACCTGTACATATTCAGAAGACAGCCATATATGTTCGGTGAAGATATCAAGCAATCTGCATGATCCGTTACCATGTCATTAGAATATGCCATCTCGAACCCGATAACGACGGCTGTAGTTTATGATCACCGTACCAATACTGAAAGATATGCGGTAGCTAGTCGTCAAGGGCATCTCACATCTAATAACAGTGACACAACCAGACGGCTTAGTTGAGGTTTCTCCAGTAACGAACTGTCACAAGCTGGCTTATATCAGCCAGGCGTGTTAAGATTAGTCTCGATCTTTGGTGAAGAAAACACCTAAAATGTCAGTAATCACTAATAAAAGTGGGGTCACACATAATCTAGGAGTACTAGAGTTAACTCCGAGGGTCAATCGTATAAGTGCAACAAGTCCGCGCAACACAGATAAATCAAATTCTGTATTTATCTTACATTCAAATTTAGAAGCTTATGAATATGTCGTCTTCTCAAGGTACTATTCTGATCACTGGGGCCAATGGAGGGCTCGGGTCAGCCATTGTGACCAATATTCTGGGCAAACCACATCTGGCCAGCAACTACGCCGGTGTCTATACTGTCAGAAGTACAGCAACGGCAACTCGACTCCAACAGGTTCTGAAGTCAGCTTCAGAGGGTCATAGACATGATGTCGTTGACTTGGACCTCAGCTCATTGGCGAGTGTCAGAACGATGGCAACCAGGATCAACCGTGGGGTTGCTGCTGGAGACTTGCCTCCCATCAGAGCACTTATTCTCAACGCTGGATACCAAGACCATGAAGAGATTGTGAGTTCGAACCAAACAGTCAAAGATGCATTATACTTATCAAAAACAGAACATATCAGATGATGGATACGAGATGACTTGGCAAGTTAATTTCCTGGCCAATCAACTGCTGACTCTTCTCCTGCTTCAGAGCATGGATAAAGAAAAAGGTAGGATCCTTCTGATAGGAAGCTGGTCTCATGAGTAAGCCGTGCCATACAAGCAACATGACATTCGCTGATTGTCTGCAGTATCAACGATGAGCGAAACAACACAAATATCAAGTGTTACACTGGGTACGACAGTCTCTTCCCTGGCCCGGAGGAGCTCGCCAAGGGAACATGGAGCAGACCAGATTCTGGGGGAGGATGGCTGACGGGATATCGACGATATGGGGCGAGCAAGCTATGTGCGGTGATGCTCATGTAAGTGCACCAAGCTTTTTGACCGAGTTAGCATCTGACGATTGTAGGCACGAACTCGCTTGTCGTCTCGTCCAGGATCCACAACTATCTAATATCGTTGTGGCCGGTCTTGATCCCGGTGCCATGGGCTCAGATCTACATCGACGGGGCAGTTTTGTCATGTCTCACTTCCTCAAGATCCTGGCCCCAGTCATATCTCTTCAGGCCAGATTCAAACCCAACGGAGATTTCCGCCCACTGTGGAAGAGTGCTGAAGACGCAATTCGGCTCGCCTTTGAAACTGAGGCCCCGACGGGTGAGCTGCTGTATCTGAATGGTACAGATGAACATGAGATTGGGAGGGAAGCAAAAGATGACGCTAAGAGGAAAGCCTTGTGGAGCTATGGTTTGAAGGCGGCAGGGATTCAGCGGGATGATACAGTTTTGAATGGATGGCAGTGACTTGGGATGATTTTGAAGTTCGTTTTGTCGTATTCTATGATTGAAGTTGGTTTTGTAGCGGCTGATGTTGAGTAATGGACTGTCAATTCCAAGGCCTTGCTTGGGCTATGTCAGATTGAACAGAGACAGATCCTCAAGAGGCCTCAGCATGTACGGCATAGTGTCTCTGGCTCTTCTAAATATGATCATGGATTGATTACTGAGATCTTGGGGACGGTGTCGCTTAAGTTGGTGATCGGGCAACTGGTATCCGATAAGAAGGCGGTTAAGTCGTTTGAGTAAAGCTGCTCGTTATCTGTCGGTCTTGATGAGTCCAGGGACCATCAAGAAAAGTGACAGCTCGAAATCTCCTGACATGCCGTACCCAAGAAGTGAACGGCAACGGCGGTAACAAACGGGTCTTCCGGCAAAAGACAACAGGGGACGATGTGAAATAGGTAGCCGGGATTAGGGTCCTTCGTAAGGCTCAGCAAGAAAAGTACTAGTAGATGATATCCCCGACGGAGAAATACGGAGAGAGCTTGGCTTCAACAGCTATCGCAAAGTCTGGCGTTTTAGGGTGATGATCCGCTAACCTATAGCTCTGTGTGGACTGAGCGGGAAAGGGCTAGGAAAGGTTCGCATTCATGTAAATGAGTTGTTGTTTCTTTTTCCTGTCGGCGGTTCCACTTTGGTCGTCAGCTTTGAGTGCACGGAAGATGATGCCCCAAGTTTCAAATCATACCCCCTGAACAATCTGAAACAAGCCCGCTCAGGTCCCCTGCGGATTTGACAGGCACAAGCCCAAAAATGGAAAGATCTCTTTCATGGTCCGGACGATCGAACAAAGATACTTTTTCTAGAGTGTCAATCTTTACCTTCTGGCGTTGTTGGGCTTG
This sequence comes from Fusarium verticillioides 7600, assembly GCF_000149555.1. Taxonomy (NCBI): domain Eukaryota; kingdom Fungi; phylum Ascomycota; class Sordariomycetes; order Hypocreales; family Nectriaceae; genus Fusarium; species Fusarium verticillioides. Next base: position 2,884,126 of record NC_031675.1, on the reverse strand, counting down.
TGAAAGCTTGTGATGACGGGGATGATCACTCCTGGTTCTACCTTAGCAGGTGAAGTGTCACTGTTCATCCGAACTTTCTCCTTTCTACTGCAGATTTGAGTCAAAATAAGCTTCTTGACAGCAGTTCTCTTTAGGTAGCAGTTACTAGAGAATATGCCACCGCTCTTCTCTGGTCGGGTACGTCTTGATAGAACCTAGCGCCAGAGCGACTAATGGCGGCTTGTTCAAGCCAGTCAAACTGCATCCCCAGTCTTCATATGCCACAAACACGGCGGCGGCGCTTGGGACACTATACTTTGGCGCCTGTATATCCAACACAATTGCTGTCCGTCCACACATCATGATATCAAAACAAGACCCACGGGCTAAACGTTCCAGCAAAGCACTGGCGTCACCCTTGGTCGGTTGGTTATCCAGAGCCACATTTTTACGGTAGATACCCATCGTCCAATGTCGTCGTATCGTCGTATCCCTGCCTTATTTAATCAAGAGGCGCCAACAGCCTCGAGAGCCGGGGAACAAGGTAATCAGTTGGCGCTGGTCGCAAGCACCAGGCCTTAAATTAATACACCAAAGCTCCAGTGGGCTCCAGGGGACTGACTAGCCGACAGCCAACGACGGTTGTACCTAATTTTGAAATGGTTTTGATTAAAGAACCCAGGTTCCATGCCGTCAACAAGGAATCATTTCCCGTCCCTGTTGTGCTCGAGTCTTCTCTCTCTCCCTCTCTCTTGTTTGTGTGTTTATATGTCTCTTGCTCTTCTTCTTTTTCATTTTCTCCCCGCTCTTCTTCACTCTAACCCACATTCATTACACTTGAATCCATCCAGGCTTGGAGCTGGACTCGTGCCTACAGTATACGACGGCGATTCAATTGCTTTTTCCCCTTATTATGCTTGTCTACTCCGAAACCTTCCAGACTTGGGTCATTTATTGTTACAGCTTTGAGCAACCTCGTTCCTGTCCTAGCTTCTACGGATAGAAGGCCTCCGCCACACTCAGGTCCCGCCGCCGTTTAAGCTATTGCTGCCGTCAGCACTGCACAGTCACTTACATCGCCATATCGAGGTGAAGCTGAGGGATTCACGCCCAAAAATAACAACCTGAATACAGTAGCGGCAGCACAAGGCACTCTCAGCCCAGCGATCCCGACAATCTTCCAACAGTCACTGCCACTGACTGGCAGCTGACAATAGAGATGCCTGCCATGTGGGACAGCTTCAAAAAAACTGGCACTGGCCCCAGCATTCATCAGCAACCACCTCGAGAGCTCAAGAACCGACCCTTTCTCCGACAGACCCAGAGTTCGAGTTCATCACGGGCACTGCCACAGAATAAGTCCACCACGAGCGTCAACAGCAACGGTAGAAATTCGAACAAGTCATGCGACAGCAACTACGACAACCAAACATATCTTCAAGACGATTTCGAAAACCGTCTCAACGGTCTCGGAATTCAAAACGGCCCTTTCAGATACGAAATTCGACGTGGTAAAACAGTTCGGCAACCGTACAGTGCAGGCCCACCTCGTCTGTGAGTGCTATTTCTTTCGTTCTATACTTTCATTCCATAAGGTACACTGCACCAAAAACGATTCGGAACTGCTGCGCCGAAAGGATGCAACCCAACACAGCCCATCATGACAAAGGGCCCATTAAGAGCTTTGTTAGAACGCATGGTGAACATGAGTCGAGCTGGCGCAGCAGAGTTCCCTACATGCGCACGCCTCATTTCAGCACGTGCAAAGTACAACAAAGCGATGAAGGCTCATAAGCCTCTTCTAGCCAGTTTGGCATCGGCAATTGTTGGAGTCGTTCGTCGTCATATAGTACGCATGCTCAAGCTCGACAAGCCCGCATACATTTGCAAAAACTTGGGACTTTTATTCTCCAGTGACAAAAATGATTAGCCTGGCGACCTACTGTCTTTACTAATCTACCTACCTAAGCTTTTGGTCACTCAGGATTGACGTCTCAAATTGTCTTGCTCCCTCCTTGAGGGTACCTTTAATGTTCCTCATACGCCTGATACGACTTGGCAATAACGACAGTATATCTGTTCCTGACTAACACATTATCTTCACTCAGCTCCCCTGCTCTCGGCTCAGACGACATCCGAGCGAACGCGCCTCCTCGAAACCCTCGAAAAGGCGAGGACGACTCTCCTTGGAGACCTGCCTCCTCCGTTTATCCCGACGACGAATTCGACTCGAGCAAGCGCTACTCTCGTCACTTACACCATCGGTTATCACGCTCCAAAGCGCCTGCCAAGGACATGTACGGGCGTTCTGTTGAAATCTCTCCTCCAAGCTCCCCCGAGTTTGATGCTACACGTTACGAGTGAGTAATCTTGGTTCTGAATCCTTTTCATTGCGGGTTTCTTGGGCATTATTGTCCTGACTTATCGGTTCTTTTTGGAATTTGTTGGCACTCTGTGTGCTACCCTCAAAATGCGATCCTTCCAAATCAATGTACAATCACTAATACGATGCCTCACTTGCAGACCAAACTCTCAAGATGTTTCACCAATCGATGAGAGCCCAAATTTATCTCAGCTGGATCTTCTAGGAGAACGCCGCCTCACTCCCAGACAATCACAAACACAGCTTCGTAGCCAAATACCAACTATGCGTCGCGATAAGCCAACGAGCCCTGGTCAACCTTCACCACTTCGCACGACTAGGTCAACCGATCAACTTGCAGATATCACCACTCCGTGGGAAACCATGGAACCACCGGCTGGCTCATCAGACATGCCCCAGCAGACATTTGGACTCACAACAGTCGTCACTGGACCGCAGCGTACTACTTCCGGTAATCCTTCTCCTTCACTAGGACAGCGGATTCGCAAGTTTGCTAGAGCAAAGCCAGAGCCTCTCAACACCAGGCCACCATGGAATGGGGCAAGTGGCCGTGCGCCTATGGTCGATCCAGTTCGGGACGATCTAAATGTTGCACCATTGAGCTTACAGCGTAGGGTCAGCAAGCGTGTTGGGCTTGGTCTTGACCCGTCTCCTGAAACACCTAGCGGCAGTGCTGGAACATCTCGACGCCTCCTGCCTTCACGGTCCACCCAGAACCTCAAGGAGGCTTATAAAACACCATCTCCCGAACTCATTTCTCACTCATATCCCAGTCCACCTAATACTGGCTCTCCTCCTTCTCAGCCCACGATCACGCATGCTGCCGCTGCACCCATGCTCAATCCTAACCTGGTCCCTGACCAACTCAAGGCAGTCAAAAGGAAACCATCACCATCGAGTCACAACCCACATACGTCGTGGTCAAGTTCCGTTTATTCCGCAATGACCGAAGACACACTCCTTGGCAACAAACCGGTCATTAGCTCCACCGGGCCAGGAAGTCAGTCGACAACAAGAGACCTTTGGGTACAGCCTACTTCGCGCTTCAGTGTTACTACATGTAACACTGCTGCTGCTGAAACACCTCGTTTACCTGACAGTGAAAGTCAAGCTTCTCCGCCGGACACACCGAAGCAGCAACCGTCGGTAATGGATCGTAGGAGACCAGTTCCAGGCGGAGATAACTTCAGGAGAGCATCGAATGTACCAATCATCATTTCGATGAAATCAGCTTCGCCATCTAATGATCGCCCAGCGTCTATCATTTCCACAGATAAGGCACTTCCCCCGGCGCCGCCAGAGATGCAGTCGGCAAACGATCGTGTGGCATATCTCACGGCTAGACTTGACAGTCTGGCGCACCGTCGCAATAACATCAACAGGAGTATTAAGCAGATGACAGAGTTGATGCCCACCGACAGACTTCTGTCTAATACCGACGTTATTCGCAAGCGTGAGATTGAGAAGAAGAAGGTGGAAGGGCTCAAGGAGGAGCTGGCGGAGATTCAGAGGGAGGAGCACGACTTGGGCTTGAAGCTCTATCGAGCTAATAAACGTCTCGAAAGAGAGGCGGCCTTTGAACCCTCATCTCTCTGGGTTAGGCGTGTCACATCATAAAGAGTTGATGTTAGTGATAACGTTTTTGCTTGTGGGTTCAAGAGATTGTATCTCTGATTATAAGCAAGGCGTTGAGAAGATATGCATAGCGGATGGAGTTGGGCTTCTTTGTTTTCTATTCTTTTTATTTCTTGGAGCCATATGTCGATGGCTCTGGTTGTCAATCATACAGGCACAGATTCTTTGATGGTTCAAAAGACCTACTACAACGGACAATTAGACCGCCGCCACCTGACAATGTATACAATTCACATCATCTTCCCCTTTAAACCATGTTCTGGTGGGGCATGTAGATGCTCTTTTCTTGTGTAATACTAATACCTACTAGCACAGATCAAATGACTATTACTGAGTGATCAACCATATGCAGGGATTGAAACTTCTGCTGCGGCGCCATGTCAATGGTGGTCAGCTACCCATACCCAACTCCTGGCTTGTCCTGATACTCTGCTTCTTACCATAATGACTTCCTTACCACCGAACCAGGAGGACGCGGTCCATCACAACGCCCCTCCCAGCACCTCTGGCAGTAATCACCTGGCCCTGCAGCTTCAAGAGGGGTGATGCAAGCACACTTCTCGATTAGATAATGACGACAAAAGAGATAGACACCTGTACGAGGCGGCTGTGGAGGAACCTCGTCCTCTTTTGATTCCGTAGACAAAAGTCCACGCACACCGTCGACCAGCTGTTCCGAGAAAGATCGTTTACTAGGTGTTTCTGAGGCAGAGTTTGGCCGAGAACCTCCCCATTTTCCTCCTTGGTCGGGCTCTGGTGAAGAGTGATCTGACTCAGGAAGCCGCGGGAACGAAACGAGGTTGTTGGAGTAAGAGCCGACAGCGGGAGGACCAACGTAGTTCCCTGCTTCATCGTAGTGATCTGAGGGGTAGGTTTGTCGAAGATTGCGGCCTCCATGAGAGGCAGAATATACTCTACGATTCTGGTAGAATGTGGCATATCGACCAGGTTGGCTGAAGTTTCCGGAATAAGAACCTCTGGGTGACTCATGTTCAGAGCAAGGGATGCTTCTGGGCTGGTCTTTTCCAGAGCGGTAGCCACTTCTGGAATGCCCGATATTCCGATAGTGAGTACTGCTTTGGCTTTGAGGAATAGGCCTAGGACGCGAAGCGTTGGTTCGAGGATTTGCCGTGGTATAGTATGTTCCGTGGGGACTTGGTCCTTCTATGTAGTAGGACTCCTCGTCTGTGAAATCTCCTTCATCTGCTGCAGAAAAGTCATATGAGCAATGCGCATAAGTGATTCCACTTGTGGACGATGCATATCTGCGAGGCTCAACATGGCCATAATCGACCTTACGGTATCCAGATTGTACGGTTTGGGCATGCGACGCACTCACAGCGCGTCGATGAGACATATTCGCTCCTCAGACCTATCTCTCTCTGTTAGTTCTCTCGGTCGGGGCTTGGGAAAACCTACCTTGGTCTTTTATGATATTTATGTTTTGGTTATTGCTTCTTGTGCAATACGCTCGGTAGTTGCAGAGCGGATACTAAAACAATTGATCACGAGAAGCTATCCTGTCGTACAGGTTACGTTACTGTCGGGAGGGTTCCAGCAGAGCTTCTGGATAGTGTTTGTGTGGCTTAGAGTCTGACCTGAGCGGGATGGTTTATTTATATTTCAATATCCAGCCGATGTTAGCGAGGCCTTTGGCTGTTCGATCCGTCGGTTGATAGCATTGTTTCGCTGAACATGGAGTGTGCTGAATGGAGATGCTTGTTCTCTTGTACGCCGCGAGGAGACATCAAGCTTTGGCGGGCAGGAGCACAAACAGGCGCCTAGATCCGTTGTAAGAGGGAGAAGTAAAAATTATATCACGGTAATGAAGAGTGACAAGGCCAGACTAAATGCGTGCGTGATTCATGTCGCTCAGTGGCTGTCAGTCAACAGAATCAATCTCAAGGTTGTGCAACGGGTCACTCGTTATTCGTCTAGGACTCTGTCATACATGACACAATTATATCTAGCAGCCGTGATTCAACTCTAATCGTAGCTGTATGATCCTTTCAGCTCTTCTCCTCTGAGTCGCAACCCTGATAGTGCTTCAGTTTGACGTGATAGTGATAGTTGTGCACTCTTCTCCCATTAATCGTTGTGTTCTTAGTATCCAGCAAAGCAATTTCTTTGATGCTGAAGACCGCAGCACGAGTCATTTGAGGAACATCAGGGTCTAGATGTTGCGACTCAACGAAGCGCATGTTGAGCGAGATTATGTGTGGATGCCCTTCCTGCGCGATATCAACGCGGACGGAATCATGCCAATCCAGCGGCGGGATAGGTCGTTCAGGGACCACATTCTCCACGCCCGAGATCATCATCATCATGTCATTATCGTCCTCGTGATCGATTGCGAAGGTAAGTTTAATGCATGTTGCGCTGCCGAAGGGAACTAGAAGATAAGATTTGAGATCGGGGTAAAGTTCCATGCCTCTGCAATGGTAGATACCTTCGGGGTGCCACTCTCCAATAGGCCCTCCAGAGCCCATTCGAACTTGAACTCCGGTATAAGAGCGCTGGTGTCTCAGAGGTATACCCATGCCAATGACGGCGTGGTGATGGTTCCAGGCATACGCATCTGGACTGTTGTGGGGGAAGAAAAGGTTCTGGATTCCAGACGACCACATGGGTCTTCTGACTGGGGGAAGTTCATTCCAATCAGCGGCATCGACGTCGTTGTAGACGAAAATACGGTGGACTGTCTTTGGGATATCCTTGATAAGAGTTTCGGCGAGGATGCAGCGTGACATTGCGTAGAAGGGTCTCTGCTCATTGTCTATTCCGAGAAGATGAGGCTCGCCGTAAGGACCTCGACCGCTGATGGACTCGAACATCATGGTGCGTGCCTTTCCGGCCACATCTGATGGGGTTTCCGCCATTTATCGACTCCTTGGCTTCGTGTGAGGTTAGTGATGTTGGTTATCATGCACTTTGGGGACTTACCACCTACGTGGACCGCAGACTTGTAGGACTTCTCTTTTCCCTATCGGCGAATATTAGGCATACGGAGGATGCAGAACCTACCTAGTAGTTAAACGATCTGCTCCTCGTGGTTCGATGGGTACCGTTTAGAGACAATGGCAGATGTGCGAAGCAGTGCCAACAATCCCTCTCCCCACCAATAAGTTCAGTCTACACAATAGGCCCTCATGCTTTGGGTCCTATATGAAAGATTACAAACATCTAAAATGACTTTTTTGCAGCATGCTTGCTCAAATAGTCACGTTTGGGTTAGCACTAGTAAGCTGGATTGTTCTTTTTCTCATCCACCACCAAGTAAAGCGACGTTTACCAGTACCTTGGTGATAGAAGTTTGGCGGGGCAGAGACAAAATCGAGATAATACTGACCAGGGGGATAAGCCAAGCTCCTCTCGATGATTGTTGTCACTTCTCACTTCGGCGGCCCCGGGGGTACAGCGCCGGGAAACGTGGATTTGCTCGGTCTCCTTGTCCGCATCGATCGGAGCTACAGGGTATCACCCTCGTCTGAAAACAGCAACTCGAGCGAAGTGTTTCATGATAACCTCGTGTCTGAGGTGACAGCAGAAATGGCTATTGTTATGTGGAATTGGAAATTTTTATCTATGAAATGGATGAAATGATGTAAAATGAACCAAGAGACTTAAGGCTTTCCAGGCTTTCATGTTTTTGATCATACATCTCATCTTATTTTACACAGAATTCCGTCAGCTAGTTCGGTCTTGTAAGGTCTTTATACGTTGCATAGAGAAGACACAAACGGTCTTTTCTGCCATAGCAACGAAAAAAAAATAAAAAAAAATAACCAAGATGATGTATTGCTAATTTAAAAGCAACTATAAACATAAGATGAATCTGCAATCGAGAATTGAACCATTCTTAATCCATTCGAATCCGTCCTTTTGACTTGGTCGTTGCTTTCTTCTGCTGCTCCTGGATTAATTGAATTCACCTGCAACAAACAACATGATGGAATCAAGTGAAGAAGAAGGAAAGCAGATCAGAGGTCGCCATTCGTCAGGATTTACCGGTGTTTGGACTTGGCATCTAGGACATATGGAGCGTTCTGTGTCCACTTGTTACAAAGAGTCACTCGCAGGGAAGAGAAGCAAAGTGTAGTCCATCACCATAGGAGCCGACAGAGAAACACAATATACTCCATTGCGAAAAGCAGATGAAGCCAATGTGATAGATTGTGAAAAACAAACTCTGTTTCTTATCTGCTGAAATAAAGTCACGATGAAAACCCCCGTGGTGGCTGGGCGTCTCTTGGTAACAAATTGCTGATATAGCTTGAAGTGATATATAACTGACTGGGTACTTCACAAATCTATGGCCTCAAACAAGCGTCATTAATGTGGCGGCTGAGATAACTTATTGAGTACTAGGACGTCCAGAATCAATTCTCTAGATGTTCAGAGCCATAGTTGGAGGTCTTTCGTATTATTAATATATTGGACACTATTAAACCCCTCCACAAAAGCAATAAGCATGCAGATTCTCGTTTCTAGTGCTCTCGGTAGAAACTGGAGCCAAGTCTGGAGACTCAGAAACAGCCAGGTTTTTCATTATAATCCATCCCTCTCCGGATTAGTTTCTCTATGGTGCTGGCGTCTCAGTGTTACCATAGCACTGAGCACATGCCTCACGTCTTAAATCTTCCATGATAATCTCGGAGGATATCCCAAGCGAGAGCAACGCGGTGCTGATTTATGCCCCAAGTGTTACATGCCCCAAGTGTTACTTTCTTCATTGTGACGCCTATCTTTGTCCTTTTTCGCTTTTGGAGCCGTGTAGCTAGGCGATCGAGTCTGGATTGGGACGAAATAACCATCATTATATCTTTTGTAAGTCGTGCCTGATCCTGGTGCTCACAACGGGCTGACACTAACGAAATGGTCCTCGGCCTTGAATGTACAAACTGTTATGGTAGTTTCCTGCAGCTACGGACTTGGTCGCCATATTGAAACCTTGACGACAGATGACAAGTTAATAGTGTTCAAGGTGAGTAGCATCTGCTACATAGCTTCAATGACAATTCACTTGACGACAACTCTAACTCCTCTAGTTATTTTACGTCGCTCAGATATTCTACAAACTCACTGTGAATCTCGCCAAAATACCGATACTCCTCCTATATCGCTGCATATTTATCCAAAAATGGTTCCACAGGTGTTGTCATGTCCTCAATAGGCACCATTGCCTGTTATATGCCTATAGCTTCAGCCTTATCAATCTGGCAGTGCCAGCCGCTCAGAGGTGCCTGAGACAAATCTATCCAGTCAACTTGCATTGGCCTCAACAAGAACTGGCACGCGAGTGCCGGGCTTTCCATTGGCACCGATGCCTTGATATTGATTTTACCAGTGCAGCCTATATCCATAAGTCAACTACCCGTCGCGCACAAACATGCACCCATAATGATTCTCACCGTGGGTGGCGGTGTGTAAGTGAAATCCGGCCAGACAAGTGCTAGGTGAACTCATTCTACTTCGTGTTATAGTGACACCCATCGTGCGCATGACAACCCTCGATCTGGCAACCAAAACTCTTGATACGACATGTAAGTGCCCTGCGTAAACATATAAAGTTGACCTTACTGACAGTGTTCTAGTCGGCGTTAGCTCTACAATGTGGACTATAATCGAGCAGAAGTTGGGTATTATCTGCACATGCCTCCCTATGTGCCGCATCCCCGTCGCTATTATCCTCCCATAATGTTTCCATAATTCAAAAAAAAAAAAAATCATCACATAATGTTTCTCAACGCATAGATGGATCTCGAGTGGACACTGGAGCTTGGAATCCTTATGTTGGCCCAGAAGTGCACGAGGTCTTACACGAAGTGTCGTACTTCCAAATGATGAAGCAAGTGGGAAGTCATATTGAGCTCCTTAGAAAGAACTGATACGCCGTCCACATTGGTAAGTGTTGCTGGTATGATAAGGAAGACTGTTCAGTACCTATGGGTTTACATACGAGATAAACCCGGAGGCCAGCCCCTAAGGTAGTCTGGGGCAAGAGGTTTACACCAAACATTCAGGTCTAGGTGTGCATGTTGTTCTTCTCTTGTCATTTTGCCAACCATCTCAAGTCAAGCTATGGGGTGCAGCTTACTCGGGGAGAGCATAAGATATTTCATGCATGTTTCTTATTTACAGATATGATGTACACTGGGGGGACACAGCGGAGAAACTAACTCATGCCCTCCATAAACTCAACGCGATCGAGAATCATCTGACGGTAACCCATGTACTCCTTGAGACCCTCCCACTCAGGACCTGACTCCTCTCCATGCCTCCAGGGCTCCTTGAAGCCCCAGGCACAAGCAATCTTGTCCATAGCAGCTCGTTCCTCCTCCCTCAGCCACCTGAGACGCAGTGGTGTGCCAGGCGCCCAAGTCACACGCTTCATCTGATCTTTGTTACTTAATTTGGCAATCATACCCATTGATCCCACAACCAAGAAATATCCAGAGATGCCAGCAACACCGAGGCCCGTTGCTGTGGATATATCCATAGTGTTCTGCCAGTAGGCAGCATATGCTGAAGCAAGACCAAAGATACCAAAGGGCAGAGAGCCAAGGGCGAGGGCAGGGGTAGTGGAATGCTTGATAAGCTTCTGACGCTTGAATGCTGGAAGTCTGAAGGAGGCTTCAACAACGCCCAGTGCTGAATCTAGATTCTTGGCGTCAATAGCAGTCTGCAAAGCCATATCAGCGACGCCTTTCTCAATTGCTTTGACTGCGGCATTGGGGTTTGAAGCCACGTATTGGACCACTCCATTCTTGACGACCGGCTTCTTCTTGGTCGCAAACATCTCGAACACGGCAGGAAGCGACTCAGGCCGGCCTAGCGAAGCCTGAATAGCAACATAGAGTTCAAGGAAGGCGGGTGTTATCTCGACATTGGGCTGCGAAATGATTGCATAGGCCGAGTACGAGATCTTTTTGACGCCATCGGCAAGTTGGGGGTCCATAGAATTTGGTCTTTGGCCAGTTCGCTCTGCTCCCAACTCCATGAGCTTTGATGTGGACGTCCGTGACTGAGCTTCAGCCCTGTGGATTTGAGGTTGGAGGGCTTGAGCAGCCTTGAGGCACGTCTCAAGGGCCGCAGTCGTCAGTTGCTTCGCCGGAATTCCATCTGTCGCCAGGAACTTCTTCTTCGTGCTCTCTACGATATTTGCCAGTTGTGTCGGATCAGTCAATTGTCGAGGGACTTTATCGGCATCGGCCGGCTGGATATTGAGGTCTGGGTATGTCGATGCGGTCGAAGCCCATCGTGCACGCGGGCCCTTTATTGTTATCCTTCTCCCATGGCGAATGGAAGCTAGGAGTGTTCCGCTAACGAAGGCTTGGTTTGCGATTGTCGGTGCTGGTGTAAAAGCGCATCGATGGCAGATATTGCCAATATGTCGGGTACAGACTCGTGACATGATTGTGTGTGCAAGGGATAATGGCCAATTGTGGTTTCAAGAATCCCCAGTCGCTTCTCTATCCCCGATTGCCCGCGTCCTTCTTGAGTAGAAACCTCCCTGTCTTGTTCGTCGTTGATGCTATTTAGAATCCAACTTTGATTTCGCAGCCATGATACGCGAGCGGGAAGCCCCACCTGTCGGTGATTGACAATTGTGATAGGCTGCTCACTTCCAAAGCAAATTTTAGTGGAAGCCAACTTTGTAAGTCATATCGCTCTTTAAATACCTAGACAGGATCAGGCGCTATGCCTGCTGCTCATATCTTTCAAAAATAAGTATATTCATCCTAGTCAGTGAAATAAATCGCTTTATTTCTGGCTAATGTTGTCATAGCCCCATCAATGAAGCTCTAAATAATACGGAGTAGAAGCCTGAGATATCTTCAGAAACTTTGGGTTAGAAGAAAGTGGGGCGCAGCTCAGACCATCCATGCCCAGCGTGTCCACTGTAAGTAGCGGTGCTGCCTTCCATTCTTTCCATGCGGCGTAAGCGTGCCATTGGCCATGACGAAACATGAAGTGGCTCTCGCCTTGGGGTATTCAAACTGATCCGGTACCTTTAGTACCTTGGGCTCAACCTTGACCTTTATATAATCGTTCCTTGGCTGGTCCTCACATTCACTGTTGCCTCCCCAGGCTGTGTCGTAGGAGTTGTATATGAACTCAAGGTCGGCACCCCACTCTCCAAGTCCGAAGACCCCGACTATCTCTTGTTCTTCCGCAAAACAACCTCAACCACCCCATCCCACACAGTTCAGGACATAGAACGACTCCGTGATGCCTCCTCCACCACCGCCTCCTCCACCACCGCCTCCTCCTCCTCCGCCGCCTGGTGCCATGGGTGGTCCTCCTCCGCCTCCTCCACCTCCTCCAGGAGGTCTTCCTGCCCGTCCGCCTGCTGGGGCAGGCAACAGAGTATGTTTCTTTACTGCATACCTTTGTCCGTCGTTATAGTTACCTTGACGGAATCTGACAGCTCTCCAGGGCGCACTTCTATCAGATATCCACAAAGGCAAAGCTCTCAAAAAAGCTGTTACCAATGACCGTTCAGCGCCTCAAGTTGGAAATACATCAAATTCGTCGGCAGCTCTGCCTGTTGGCGGCGCACCTCCTGTCCCCGCCCTGGGTGGTGCTCCTAAGCCCCCAGGAGGTCTGGCACCACCGGTCCCAGGAGGACGAGCGAGGAGTAATAGTGATCAAGGATCTCGCGATTCGACGGCAGGCATGGATGCCGCGCCGCAGCTGGGTGGTCTTTTCGCTGGTGGAATGCCCAAATTGAAAAAGAGCAGGGGAGGCATTGACACAGGCGCAAATGCTGATTCTTCATATCGATCGGATCCTGAATCTACTACCTCAGCACCCAAACCTCCAGTCGGCTCCGCACCAAGGCCTCCTTCAGCAGTTGCGCCAGCAATCCCTGGGCGAGGACCTCCAGTACCGCCTCCGGGAGGAGCAGCAAACTTGAGAAAGACCACACCAGTGGGATCCAAGCCTCCCCCTCCTCCTATTGGAAAGAAGCCACCTCCCCTGCCGACGTCAAGAAAGCCTTCGTCAATGTCTCTGCCACCATCCGCGCCCTCGCCATCTTCAGCGCCTCCTGCTCCACCACCACCTCCGCCTCCTCCATCAAACAGTGCATCCGCTCCTGCCGCTCCTCCTCCTCCTCCGCCTTCAGCGGCACCTCCTCTGCCGAGTCAATCACCAGCTTCACGATCTTCAGTGCCGCCTCCTCCACCCCCTCCGCCTGCAGCATCACATTCGACACCATCACTCGCTGCAGTAGCTGCCATTCGCGCCGCTGGTCAAGCATCTCCAAGCGCGGCGCCTCCTCCTCCACCCCCACCTTCTGGATCAGTACCAGCACCTCCAAGCGCACCTTCGCCACCGCCACCAACGACACGCTCTCGAGGTTCATCCCTTCGTCAGTCCATGTTGGATCCAAGTATGTTCACCTTGACAGCCAATGGAGCAAAATCCCCAAGCCCGAAGCACTCACCAGCGCAAACGCCCGGTATTAGTGGTGGGGTTCGTATTGTGATCAACGACTCTAGGTGGCAATTCAAGGATGAAGGTTTGTTCCCGAAACCCAGGGACTTCGTAGGTGGAACAAGAAAATATAGGGCAGGAAGAGGCAGCAGTGTACCGCTGGATTTGAGTGTTCTGTGAGTATCGTACACCTTGGGCTCACAGAGTTGTGCTCTCTATCAAAGAGTTTGATGATCAAGCTATGCTATTCATGATGAGGTGAGCATTATGCGGTTATCAAACAGATAGGATATTCGAGATAAATATGACTCAACATATCACGCAGTATAGGGTGGTCGATGAGATTTAGTGTCTTTATCGTGAAATAATGCTGCTCATGAGTTGAATCTATTGAATCATTTTCTTCATGCTGCGGTATGGTACAGTCGAGTTACATACTCGTAGGTAGTGTACATATATAGATAACCATCTCAAATTTACATAGACTTGAGGTAGTTGGTTTCCTTGATCTTGGCCCTTCTCTCCTTTCGCATGGCCTTCTTAAGTTCCTCTCGCTTTTGCGCGGCCTCAATGTTATGTTCGACTCCTCGATTCTCCTCTCCGAGGATATTAATAGACTGGCGTTGAAGAGGAATCTTAGGGGCCAGAGCCTCAAGATTACCCTCAGCCAACAGCTTGGCCTCGAGGGTCTTTTGACGCTTGGCTGCCAGTTTTCTTTGCTTCTTTGACTTGGCTTTAGTGTCGTTAGCGATGTCTTGCCTTGTGGTAAGATATCAGGCATAAAACATACAGAATTCGTCGCCAGCATCGGCATCCGCCGAATCGGCACTCTTCTTCAAGACTTCCAAGCAAGACCACAGCCATTCTGGGTACTCATCATCATTCTTTGCGACAGGGTCCTGCCCACCCTTTTTATAGTTTAAGCCATTAAGAACAGTTCCAGGTGCACATGATGATCGTGCAGCAGGGACATCCTTCTGTGCCTCACCGAGCGCTGTAACGGGAGTCGAAAGTTGAGGTTCGGCGGAACGGAAAGTTGTCGTTGTCGAAAACTGTCGAAGAATCGGCTGCGAGCGCCGCAAGGAGGTGGCGCGCAGACACCGAGTGCAGAACATTATGATTGCTGGTGGTGGGTTGGTGGGAGATGAAATGTAACGAGGCTCGAAGTTCTGGAGAAATTTTGGACGACCAGTTGGTGGAGAGCCAATGAGAGGTGATGGAAGATGTAAAATGTCAGCCTCGCGCCCAATTGAAAGCCTCCAAATTGTTGAACTACGATCAATATGCATTGGCTCTCACAGTTGCAATTGTGCAGTTTCCTTAGAGTTTCTTTTAACTCGTTTCTTCCTGATATATACAATTCATACAAGGTCAGATGATTGCTTCACCCATTTTTGGTGAGCCGAGACACTCAAATCATGATATCTAGACCATAATTCCCTCTCATCTAAACATCACATCTATGCAATCCCTTCCCAACTCAGTTTCTGGTTTAGTTAAAGGCTTACGATGAGAATCTGCCGTGGTTGAGCTTGGCAATCTTGTCGCTAGTGTGAACTTTGGCAGCGAGATCAAGCTCTTGATCCTTCTGGTCAACATAGTTTTGTTGCAGGAACTTGGTGCCCTTGATCTTGTTCGTCTTCAGCAATTGCAAATACCTCTCTATTCTCCAAAGTCAGTAAGAGCTTAAAGCCTACTCTCAGCGGCCCTCGGGAAAAGCTCCAGTTCGAAGCAAACTAACCTCGGAGGTGGCCGCAGTTCTCCAAGTGATTGACACCCTCTCGAACGTAGCACTTGTTGAGCTCCTCTCCAACAAGACGAGTCATCATGGCTCCAACCCATTGCTCTCGGATGAGGGCATCCTCGGCAGCCTTGAAGGCTTTAGTATCATCGTAATCGACGCCATTGAATGTAGGAGGAACGGTGGGCTTCTGAGCCTTAAACTGCTCGGACTCGGGAGTAGGCATGGTGATTCTGAGGCTGTCTTTTTGCCTTATGAGTAGATTATAGAATTGTAGCGAAGGACAGCGCGCAAGGCTAACAACGGGACTCAGTCGATAGGTATCGGCAACTTGGTATGTCCGAGTAGGTAGCTTGAAGCTCAACCTAGGTGAATTGAATGTCCAATAATAAGCGACCTGAATTCTCAGGCAAGGTAAGACCCACAAGTCTATCGACCACCTTCCCTGTCAGTCCGAAGGTCCTCACCGCCCACAGGAGCCCCACCATTCTGACGGCAGGAAAAAAAAAAAGTGAGAAAAAAAAGTAGATCCAAGCACCAGCATAAAAGTCTGCTTTCTCCATTCGCCCTTCCCGTTTTTATTCCTGCTCATTCTCTCCGACTAAACATTCACCCTTTCCCTACCACCTCTTACCCCCTTCTACCTTAATACATAATTACAATGGCTAAGACAAAGACAAAGGAGAGCAAGGCCAAGGTTGCTGAGCCTCTCAGCACCGTCAAGGCCGGAGGTATCACCAAGCCTTCCAAGTCGTCCAAGTCTAAGTCCAAGGAGCTTGCTAAGGCTGCTGCCAAGAAGGTCACCAAGGAGAAGGACACCAAGAAGAGCAAGAAGAAGATTGAGCCCGAATCTTCTTCCGAGTCCGAGTCTGAGTCTGAGAGCGAGTCTGAGGCTTCCGACTCCGATTCCGACTCTTCTTCCTCTGAGGAGGAGAAGAAGGTTACTAAGAAGACTGTCTCCAAGCCCAAGGCCAAGGCTGCTGAGTCCTCATCTGAATCTGAGTCCGACTCCGGCTCAGACTCCGATAGCGACTCCGATAGCGAGTCTGAGGATGAGAAGCCCAAGGCTAAGGCTGCCAAGACCAACGGTACTGCTAAGGCCGCCGCTCCCGCCAAAAAGGCTGAGTCTTCTGACTCATCCGACTCTGAGTCTGGCTCCGGTTCCGACTCTGACTCCGACTCTGACTCTGACGACGAGAGCGAGGAGGAGAAGCCCAAGACTAAGGCTACCGAGAAGGCTGCCGAGAAGGTTCGTACACCCAAACTCTATCTACTGAAGCTACTTCTTACTAACTCCATACATAGAAGGCCGATTCTTCTGACAACTCCGACTCCGACGATTCTGAGGATGACTCCGATGACAGTGACAGCAGCGACTCTGATGAGGAGGCTGGCGCCAAGATTGAAAAGACCGAGGAGGCTCCCTCCAAGAAGCGCAAGGCTGAGGATGATGGCGATGCGGATGCCAAGAAGACAAAGACTGACGAGCCTACTACCCTCTTCGCCGGTAGCCTAAGCTGGTCCATCGACGACAATGCCCTCTACGAGGCTTTCAAGCACATTGAGGGTCTTGCCAACGCCCGCGTCATGACCGAGAAGGGTACTGGTCGTAGCCGTGGCTTCGGCTATGTCGACTTCAACGATGCTGCCTCTTGCACCAAGGCCTACGAGACCATGCAAGGTGTTGAACTCGAAGGCCGTGCCATCAACCTCGACTATGCCAACGCTCGTCCTGCTGATGCTAACCCTCAGTCTCGCGCTGCCGATCGTGCCCAGCGTCATGGTGACACTGTCAGCCCTGAGAGCGATACCCTCTTCGTCGGTAACCTTCCTTTCGATGTCGATCAGGACACCGTCCGTGAGTTCTTCAGCGAGGTCGCTGAGGTGGCCAGCGTTCGCCTGCCTACCGATCCGTAAGTAGCAATGTTCACTCTACCTCCGCGCTCCTGTTACTAACTACCAACAGTGATAGCGGTAACCTCAAGGGCTTCGGTTATGTCAGCTTCAACTCGGTCGAGGATGCCAAGAAGGTCTTCGAGGCCAAGAACGGTGCCCCTATTGGCAACGGACGTATGTCCCGTAGCGTCCGCCTGGACTATGCCAGCAGCAGGCCTCAGCAGGGTGGCGGCGGCGGCTTTGGTGGTGGTCGTGGAGGTGGTCGCGGCGGCGGCCGTGGTGGCTTCGGAGGCCGTGGAGGTGGTCGCGGTGGCGGTGGTGGTCGCGGCCGTGGTGGCGGTCGTGGTGGTAGCTTCGGCACTGGTGCTAACCGCACTCCTACCACTTTCTCTGGCTCCAAGATTTCTTTCGATTAAGCGTGGGTTGATGCACAACAGTTGCGAACTGAGGGCTTCTGGCGGGTTTACCAATAAGTGGGCTTTTGTGGGCTGTCGATTCAACACAAGACAAAACTCCTTCATGGAGTAGTGGGCTTTGAGAATACGCATCACACGCGTAAAGCAGTTATAGACCTGGGGGCTATTACACTTGAGGGACCGTGGGCTCGTGGCATCTTCATAAAGCACCTTCCTGGTGGCTTTGGCTCTTTGATCAAGCCCTTTCTCAAGGCAGACACCACGTGGGCTTCTGAGGGATTTGTTGACCACCCTTTGGGAAGAGGCTCCCTATGTCTTCCAGACATTGTGGAGTGGACCAAGTCGGTTCTTGCGAACGCTCTTGAGGGGCCCTGGGGGCTTTTCGAAAAGATACGACCATGCCTATGCCTAACCTCAGCACCAGTTGACGACGATCTCCTGCCTTGACGACTAAACCATCTTGATTTCTTATGCCATGTACACTGTTTCATCGTTTGATGGTGAGTATACCACTGCCGTTATTCTTTCGATTTATGTAACAACGGGATGGTGCACATCTCGATTGTAGGGGCGCAATAAAAGTTCAATTATGTTTCTCTCAACGACGTCACAGGGGTCTTTCCATGAGTGAATGTATCTAAAGTATAAGATAGCTTAGTGAATATTTCGCATCTGGATGGTATTGTCTTGGAATCATATGTTCCCGTCTTTACATATGACCCGGGACAGAACGCTTAACTAGAGGCATGGGTCCATCTTGGATCAGGTATAGCACATGGATAGAAAGTTCATTCATAACATACATACTGGTGCTGCCGGCACACTGTACTGTTGCAGAATTTCGGATGTAGCTGCTGCCATTCAAAACGCGCTGTCCATAAATTGATGTTCAGCGCGTGATGGCTGTGTCACATAAGCCGCGAATCACACGGATGGTGGGGACGGAGTGACCAGTCTCGACAAACACTATAGTACTTACGCGTGAGCATGTAAACATGATTGTTGAACACTGGTAATCAAGGCGCATTTGATGGGAAAGTTGAAAAGAATATCATGGAGATCAGTCTTGAGAGTCAGCTGCTAGGTAGGTGAGGTTCGGTGAGGTGTGAAGCTACAGTACGTGCCTTACATTCATTCATATACTGACTTGGTAAGTTAGTAGTAGTACTAAGGTATCCCCAGGTGATACATGATGCGTGTTGATCCAGGGCTCCAGTTCCGATGTTATTTAAAAGCTAGAGATAACGCACCCATAACAGACTGTAATAATTAACAGGTTCAAGTTTCGCTGGACTGGGCTGCCGTGTTGTATTAAGACGCTAACTGGATAATTGTTACGCCATAACTTTCAAGGCTCACTGGGAACAAATGGCCAAGGGTATTGCTCCATGATTCTTTGTTTCACGCATGATGCAGATCCATGAAAGTCGACAGGTCTATGAGCCCAGAGCTTGGTCAACGGTCTTTAATTATCCACGTCAGTACAGGATATCATAAGAGGTATCGAAAGACTCCCTTACATATTGAAACATAGTCAAGCCGAATAAAGCAAATACTCCTCGGCACATTTAAGAACATGTACAGGCTGGAGGATACCTAGCGCCTGTCAGCCTCAACCCCCTTTCCTCTTCCAGTTGCCTGCGATTCTCTTTACGGTGAAATTTCTTTTGGGTCGAGTGTGAGCTTATTTGGGTGATCTAAACCCCACCTTGTACTCATGACCGTAGGTAATGTTCCTACTGCGTGCTCAGATGTAAGGCGGGGGCTGATGTACAGATACTCGTATAGAGGTGCTTCACCGCTCTCGCATCTACCTACAGATATACAGTGCGCAACAAGAAAAGCGTTATCGTTAGAGCATACTATTACACTAAATGAGCAGGTAGGGTACACGTTTCGCATGTCGCTGTTTCATGGCTACCTTAGTATACACCATCAGTCCGCACTGTCTCCCCACCCGCGCCACAAGTACCGTTACTTAGTTGTTATCACTGGGCAGCAAGATGTGCTCTCGTGCCTGTAACAAAGAAACATTCGCTCTTGACTGTACTTTACCAACGGTTTTTCCAGCCCCGACTTCGCTGGCCAAGAACTCGATACTTACTTTCTATCTTTTTTATACCCTCACTTCGTACTTCATCTTTCTTTCTTGTGCTTCGCCATCTTTTAACTTTTCGGCAGCCTCCTGAATAACACCACCTCATATCCAAGAGATAAGCGAAGTTGCACTGCTGATCTACCTAGTTAGCATATTGAGTCCCGTGTCTTCTTGTACTCCGCCTCGGACCTTGAATACCGTGTGTCCCAACAACTCAACTTTCAACAAACTTCGATCTTATCATCGTGAGAAGAGGCAAAATGGACGGAGAAGCAAACCAAAGTTGGCAAGGAAATAGGATGTCTCCAAATGGAGCGAGATCGAGTCCTGGACTTCCCTCTCAGAGACGTCACGATGGTAAGTCCCACCCCGTAGGTCAAACTTTCCAAACTTGTATGTTAACTTTTCTAGAAACTTGGGTAGAAGTAGCATCACAGCCCTCATCTTCCTCCCTGTCCAGTATCGGCGATGAGATTGTTACTACCGGCCTGCGCGTCGGAAATCCATATGTGCGCCGACGACGATTACAGCAATCAGCACGATCGCTCCCTCAACAGCAGACTGCTATTCATAATGTGAACGCGGCCGACTTGAGTAGCCAGGAGGAATACGACGAGAGCGATAGCGAAGATGATCGCCTACTTACCAGCTCGACCGAGAACGCTCAGCCTGAGGAGGAGGCGGATATGGATTCAGAGGCTGAGTCGGATGGTGATAACGTCACCGCGCTCGGACGTGCGTCCGATCAACCTACAGAGCGTATCTTTCGACCTCAGCCAAATGCCTTCACTCATCCATCCACCCAACGAAGAGACTCGGCTCCAGTCATCCCAAGCGCTCATCCTCCTCATCCTCATAATGGTCTTACACGGCCATCCTTTACCCAACGATCGCAGACACGGCCCCACCGTGCGGGCCCAAGCTTCATGTCCCCGGCTGTTCGTGAAGAGAACGACGCGGCTCTTCGTGCATCTCTCACTACTCTTCTTTCCTGCGCGCATGCTGCTAGAGGTCTGCCCAAGTCAAAGGATGAAGTAGAGGCCCAGAGGACCGCCAACGCAGGTGTAGGTCCCAGCAGTCAACCCATGGAACTCCGACTTGTACCGGAGTCAGAGCTGTCGACAGAGCCGAGACGAGCCCAGCGACCTGCGGGCCCATCTCCACCCCACAAACGGGGCTCCCCCGCAAGATCCCCTTCACGAACCTCTGAAAGAGGCAAGCACGGCTCCGGATCGCCGACGGTCTCACGGGCTACTAAGAAAAAGAAGGTTTCCCAGATCGAAGAGCCAACCAGCATCTCACCAACCCTTCTCACATGGGTTGTCAGCGCTGGAGTTGTCGTGCTTGTATCTGTGGTGGGGTTTGGTGCTGGTTATGTTATTGGTCGTGAGGTCGGCAAGCAAGAGGCGCTGGCTGCCAGCGTTGGAAGTGTCAACGAAACGGCATCCTGCGGCCAAGAAGTAATTCGATCTTCGGGCAGTGGGCTTCGTAAACTTCGATGGGGTGCTGTCGGAAAGAGCATCGTTGCCTAGAAGACATGATTCTCTGCATGGCTTCTGTCGTTTTGGTGACAAGTGTAGAAGATACTTCACGAGGGTTGCGAGATTTGTTGGGAGTTGGAGTTTGTAAGATGTTCTTGACGGTTGTGGTTGCGACATAAGTAACACAGCGGACCTAACAAGACAATGTTCGCGTTTATATTACCTGACGGCGGCTCACTACTAATGTTTAGGCGAATTCGAGCATTAATGCAATTTACGTGCATTTATGGGGATACATGAAGAATTTGATATGCCTTTTGCTCACTCACATATTTTATTGCCTGGCGAGTCTGTGTTTGCTCTTGGTAGATACTCTGATACTCTGATACTCTGATTGCAGGCGTCGGTAATATTCCCCTCATGATTTTCACGGTTTATAGTTTAGGGCACAGGAATACAAAAACATTTTGAATCATATTACCCAGACTCCCTAGGAAGAGCCTCGATTTTGTACAGCACAGTATTGCTAACCACCACATAGTCAGAATTTGTCGGCCAACGCCGCGTCTTGTTGGCCTCGTAGACAGTTCAACGAGTTAACGATAGTAGAAATTTGTACGGGCAGCTCTTCTACAGCCATAATAAGGGGCACGGTGACAGATGAGTTTGGCCTCAAGACGAAACAGACCCTATCGAATTGATAGTTCACTATTGTATTGACAATGCCCTAACATGGTAGGCATTTCACGTCTTCTGAATCGCGCGAACATTTTTTGACACTGATGAGATTTGTGGTTTCGCAACCGGTATCGGGGCCATGCCGTGCAGTCTGTAGAGCCGTCGATAGAGAAAACTGCACAAAAATCTCAAACCCGCTGTTTTTTATCCTCAGATGCCGACCATTCTCACAGACCTCGTCCGGGCCTTGACGTCAATTCGGCGCCGGCCGGGACGGATAGGCCCCGGTGATTGGGACTATGCTTGACCGTTCCGTCTCACGAATACGGAAGGGAGTCGGGCGACGTTTTACTTCTTCATATAAGATGAGCCCCGCGAGCGTCAGCCCATCTTAAGCGGGGCTTCATAGGCGAGGTGGTTTCTGTGATCGGGGTGATCCGGGGCTGGGAACAAACATGATGTGTTTTTTTTTTAAAATGTTAATTGCGGCGACTTCAGGAGTAGCTTCTGAGTGTTTGGTAGCATTTCCGGTGGTATCGTGACCTCGAAAGTTGTCAAACAAACGTGTACATCACAACAGTCTCTTAGGAGTGGCCCTTGAATTGAGCAACTTTTCTAAATCAATGGCTATCTGTGCTTCCAATTGAGATCATAGAACATGCAGGACTTTGTGAGCCCTTTCAAATTTTGAATCGTATCTACTGTCGCAAGAATTCCATCAGCCATTAGGTAGCAGATCAGCATGTGAATACTGATACGCCCCTTGATCCGTATGTTCTCATCCTGGACACGTCAAGAGCCATTGACCAATAAACAATATGGTCTTATTCATCGAGGACCCTGGAAATGATTCGAGAATCGTCACATTAAATAGCCGGGTAGTTCACGGCTGATCAAGAGTCGGGTTCTTATTCGGACCATAGCAATGAAGCCAATCAGAAACTCCGTGATCCAATTCATCGGACCATTTTGAGAGTTCAGTCTTTCAGTACAAGGGGCAGAGAGGAAAGGGCCGCGAAGTAGGGGAATTGGTACACAAGGGAGAAAATAACATTTTCTACATCCAAAACCTCACTTGATAATGGTGTTTGACCGTCATTGAGTTATTGCCGAAGGAGGATAAAAATACAGATTGGGGGCTTATTAATTACTAGTAAACGTACTATGTATGTACATACATATTAGGCACTACGTAAGCGATCAATGCAAAACAAGTAAATACTTCTATTGGCAAGCAGATAAGAATGCGAAAAAGGAGGGATGGAGGGGCTCAAGATCTGGCACCACAAAGTGTATGCGAATACGAATCCGCAACTACGAGCCAATCATATCACACCCTTTCGCAACGGAACGCATGATGCCCCATTATTTTCAGGAACCGTCCATGGGCCACATCGGGTTCCGTTTTGTAGGGCAGCAGGAGTGCTGTAAACCGTGAACCACACAGGGGGCGAGGCAATTCTACGGGCTTAATCTCGACGGAGCCCAGGCGGTGTACCGTGCTGTTGGCTGTTTTTGCTCGGCAGGTGTGTGGGGTCTCTTCTACCAGCTAAGACACCCCCCGGTCCGAAAAAAAGACGTCGGGGTCTGTCGCAATTACATATCAGTTAATCTCCTTCGCCATCATTCCCTTTCATTTTCCAGTCAGTCTCTTCTTTCTACGACTCGCCATTGGGATTTCTTGTGCTTCCTGGCGCCGAGGACGATATTTTCTTCTTTACTTCTTTCTAGTAATTCCATCCTTCGAAACGGAACGAAAACCCTGATATCCTCCTTACGAAACCCAATCATGGGTCTCCTCCAAGAACTTGCGAGCCACCCGCTCGCACAACAATATCAGGAGCTTCCCCTGGCCCAGCAAATTGGAATTGGCTTTGGAGCTTTCGTAGTTCTCTCTGTCGTTCTCAATGTACTCAACCAGCTACTCTTCAAGAACCGCAATGAACCACCCCTGGTCTTCCACTGGTTCCCCTTCGTTGGAAGCACTATCACATACGGAATGGACCCCCCTAAATTCTTCAGGGAGAACCGTGCCAAGGTACGTTCGAGGAGCCCAAAAATCTAGGATTGGAGACGAGTCTTGGACGCACAAGGCGCCAGAAAGCCAAGACTATCATGCTAGAAAACAATGCACGACTAAACGCTGACTTGACGCCAGCATGGTGATGTCTTCACCTTTGTCCTCCTCGGAAAGAAAACCACTGTCGCTGTTGGCCCCACTGGAAACGACTTCATCCTCAACGGAAAGCTCAAGGATGTATCTGCCGAGGAGATTTACACTGTTCTCACTACTCCTGTCTTCGGCAAGGATGTCGTGTATGATTGCCCCAATGCCAAACTCATGGAGCAGAAGAAGGTTAGAAACGAGAATTCGATCCTTGCGTAGCAAACATGCTGATAGAAATGCTTTTAGTTCATGAAAATCGCCCTCACGACCGAAGCCTTCCGATCATATGTGCCTATTATCTCCTCCGAGGTTCGCGATTACTTCAAGAAGAGCCCCGATTTCAAGGGCAAGTCCGGTATTGTCGACATTCCCAAGAAAATGGCCGAGATCACTATCTTCACTGCCTCGCATGCCCTCCAAGGCAGCGTTATCCGTAACAAGTTTGACGAGTCTCTGGCCGCTCTCTACCACGATCTCGACATGGGTTTCACTCCCATCAACTTTATGCTTCACTGGGCTCCTCTGCCCTGGAACCGCAAGCGCGATCACGCCCAGCGCACTGTTGCCAAGATCTATATGGACACCATTAAGGAGCGACGCGCTAAGGACAACGATGACACCGAGCACGATATGATGAAGCATCTCATGAACTCTACTTACAAGAACGGCACCCCTGTCCCTGATCACGAGGTCGCCCACATGATGATTGCTCTTCTCATGGCTGGCCAGCACTCTTCTTCTTCTACCAGCTCTTGGATTATGCTCCGTCTCGCTCAGTACCCTCACATCATGGAAGAGCTGTACCAAGAGCAGGTTAGAGAGCTCGGTGCTGATTTGCCTCCCCTGACTTACGACGACCTTGCCAAGCTGCCCCTCAACCAGGCCATTATCAAGGAGACTCTCCGCCTTCACGCTCCTATTCACTCCATCATGCGCGCCGTCAAGTCTCCCATGCCTGTTCCTGGAACCAAGTACACCATCCCGACCTCGCACACTCTTCTCGCCGCTCCTGGTGTCAGCGCTACCGACTCGGCCTACTTCCCCAACCCCGATGAGTGGGATCCTCACCGATGGGAGGCCGACTCTCCCAACTTCCCCAGAATGGCTAACCGTGGCGATGACGAAGAGAAGATCGACTACGGCTACGGTCTTGTCAGCAAGGGTTCTGCCTCTCCTTATCTGCCCTTTGGTGCTGGTCGTCACCGATGCATTGGCGAGCACTTTGCCAACGCCCAGCTTCAGACAATTGTTGCTGAGGTTGTGCGTGAGTTCAAGTTCCGCAATGTGGATGGCGGCAACACTCTGATCGACACCGACTA
The DNA here is from genome assembly GCF_000149555.1 of Fusarium verticillioides 7600. Taxonomy (NCBI): domain Eukaryota; kingdom Fungi; phylum Ascomycota; class Sordariomycetes; order Hypocreales; family Nectriaceae; genus Fusarium; species Fusarium verticillioides. The sequence continues at coordinate 2,858,892 of NC_031675.1, read as the reverse complement.
CGCCTCGCTTTTCTCACGACCCTTGGAGCCCGCCAACATCCACTGGGAAAGACGACAGCAGTAGAATTGGCCCCAAATAATGATGAGACAACACGAAATAAGTTGTATACATGCGGCAAACGCAATGGGCATGCTCGGGAGTTGAGTGTTTTGTAATGGCTGGCCTGGTTTTTCCAAAAATAAGTCAATTGTCATGCCATGCCAGCAAAGATCTGGCGATAGAATCTATAAATCTTTTAATAAGCAACGATTAAATTATGAATCAACACGATTTTCTGCGTCTTTTTCTCTCACTGTGATGAACTGATGGCTAGGCAAGCCAATCTCATGGGGGCATACCAAGTCGGAAGTTGGCATTTTGACCCCACCAAGCCCATGACGACTGTGCTGCATTCATACCAGTCTGAGTCTGAGAAGTAGCTTTGTTATTCTGTAATGAGACTGGCGACACGTCTTTCAGCAGCATTATCGCCAGCTCTGTTTCTGCTCTTTATGAATTCTTTTTTATTGCGAAGATTCACTTGGGAAGCAACTGTTTATCAATACCACCTACATCAGTACCCTTGACCAAAGCCAAGGACCAGCACATCATCCAGATATCATGAACGAGTCATATGGCCCTCTTGTCCGCCTATGGGGCATACGCCCTTCTAAACTCCCAGGTGCAGGGGCACCGCCAGAAGAGCTCAAGGTTCTTCTCTCCTCGATTATTCTCGAAGCCTTGCCTTTTCTAAACTCCGTCCCTTCCGAGATCCCTTCCGTGGAGCCTGCTACGGAACTACAGTCCACAAGTGATCTCTGGAAACACAAGACAGTCAAAACATACGACGGGTCTGCCGCTTCTGTTCATGTATTCGAGCGTACTGTTGATGCTGAGACTCTTGGGGTTGTCGCGCAGAAGAACCCGGGGCTTGGGATACCACCTGATAAAGCGCAGTCAGAGCTTTGGGCGCTTCGGCGGAGTACTCATGAAGCAAAGAAAGAGAAGGGCACGGCAGATTGGGAAGAGTTCGTGAGATGTTTCAAGGAGAAGCACGGTGAGGCGGAGAAGACCTTTACGCCAAGCGTGGTGAGCTTTAAGCGACTACAGGAATGGGATTGCTCAGGCATTGAGATTCAGCTGAACGGCGAAACTTGGATTGACTGGACACTTCGTCGTGAAGAGTCGGTCCATGACCTTCCTGGCCCGTTGTCAAAGCGTGTCTTTCCTGTCCTACAAGCCACAGCTGCTGTTCGTGGACGCAAGGAGTTCCTTGTCGTTCAAATCGCGATCCGGGCCAGCGACGATGCAACAGACGTGGGTAAACACGGAGGCCCAATTCGGGCGGCTTACACAAGTGTTGAGAGGGTAAGAGAATTAGGCGATGGAAGCTTGGAATGGGTGATGGGGACAGCATCTGATGCGAAAGGCTTGGTACCCATGTGGGCACAGAAGCTAGGTCTTTCTGGGGCGATAGCTAAGGATGTCGGTATATTCATGGACTGGATTGGTAGGGAGAGATTGAAGGGGAAAGATGCTGAAGTTATTGGTGACGTTGAATAATGAAGGCCACGACGCTTGGGTAATACAGATGTTGGTCCTGCACGCGCGAGTGCATTCTATCATTCTAGCAAGAAACGAGCTATTCGTTGTAGGGTATTTGCATACGCTCAAATTGTAAATTCTTCGAGTCAAGATCGGATATATGGAATTATTTTGCTAGCTTACAAGGTCCCATTTGCAAGAAGCACACCTCAACAGTATGGAATGCGAGGCTAAGTACATCCTATTACTTACCTTACTTCCATATCAGACCGAGTGGAAAATGATTAGGTTTCGAGCTGTATAGGCAGGAACCTTAGAGCGAATCTCGAGATACTTACCTTGGTAGTAGGTAGGTGCTAAGGTAGGTATAGAAGGTAGGTGTTGTCCGTGTGTCAGAGGCTTCTCTTACCTCCTGTTCCTTGCTCTGAACCTCCAAACCTAGCCCCTTCCTTCTTTCACTCTTCGATAACAATTTCGGAGCATTTTCACTTAGAAGGAAACACCAACAGGCACCAGGCACCTTTCTATACCTACATGCCTTAGGGAAGGAGATGGGAAAGCCAAACAACCTAATAATCAAAATCTCATGGAGGCGCCACGTCTTCTGGCCTCTTTTCCCTTCTATCACCACCAGGCCATTCACATTCTGATGATCATCCTTCAGCGATACCTGTCTCGCTTCTCTTCTCAAGTAGGAAAACTCAATTTGCTTTCAACATGAGCCAGAACCGCCACCGATCAGCTCCTAAGGGAACTGGTGCACCTCTGTCGCCTCCTTCAAGTCAATCCTCGGCCAATTTTGCTTCAGCCTTCACTGCATCGAAACCTTTCCCTGATGTTGCGTATTCATCCACCCAAACAACACCAAATAGTCCAAAAAGTGAAGAAAATCAGCTCTTAAAACAAGCAGAGGCGCTCGCAAATATGCATTTCGAACTCAACCTCCATATTGTCTTCTCGCTTGCCAGTCGACTTGAAAAAGAAGTCCAGCAGCTCGTTATCCGCACCGCTGATGACCAAGAATTCAGACGCCAGAATGAAGAAAGGATGACGAAGATGATGATTGAGATCGAAACAGTCAAGGCTTACATGGCTCGCATTGGACATAATCGTGAACCTGCCACACGAGCGGACATCGAGAGGTTACAGCAAGCCATGAGTGATACCACAATGGAATGGAACAACCAACTGGAGGACGCAAGGACAAAAATAGATGAGATATCAGGTCGAATGCTTGACGCCTCGCGACGTGCAGGTGTTAGGGGCAATGAGGCTCCAACAAGCCCATCTCTACTTGGAATAGAAACAAGAGCAACGCGAAAGGCAAAAACAGATATCGCCTCAGGTGCCCACCATCAGCAGCGTAAGTCATTCTGGCCCGGGACCTTGAGACTTTTAAAAACTAACTTATGACGAAGCCCCTCCGAGCTCGTCGAGTCTAGAGTCACGCGTTAACGATGCAATCAACTCAACAAAACGCTGGAACCGCGAACACAAAACCACAAAAATGAGAGAGAATCAGTTTATCATTACCTACCTCAAGAAACAAGGGCAACGAGACCCGGTAATCGCCAAGCTACTGCTTCAAGCGATTCGCGAGCGCGCATCCAACACAAAGACAAAGACTAGCAGAGCAAAGAAACTACCAAGTCTCGAGGAAACTTGCCGCAATACATCGTGGCAAGATGTTATAGACTCAGCAACAGAAGTTCTTGTGGTCAATAAAACACTGACCCTCCAATTTCTGAAGCAAGCTTGAGTGGACAGATTAAATAGGACATTGGTTTATTTTGCCTGGAGCTTAACAAATCACTGTCAAGAAGGAGAAAGACATACAAAAAGAATGATCGATTCATGATTTCCATTTTCCAACAATGCCTGATATATATACATGGCCAGCGGGTAAAAGTGGAACTGACCCATAAGATGCGCGCTGCGCGCTGCGCGGCTCCTCCATTTTAGTTTCATCACCGTACCTACCTCAACTTTAATAAAAGGACATTTCGCATCATTTCCAAGCATCGACTTTATCAGTGCGATTTTGTACCCTTGCTCCCCCGCACTTCAGAATCATAAGGAACGAAGGATACGCTCAGTTTACACTCGTTTGAATTGAGCATCGTGAACTTCTTGAGCTCTCCATTTGCAGCATGTCGACACCGACACCAAAAGATGGCCAACCATCCGCAAAACCTCGTCTGAAGCTTAACGTTAGCCGGTCTTCCTCTTTCGTCGCTGATGCGAATGCGACACCTTCAGTCTTGGTCCCGGCTGGTCCAGCTGCTCCGAATCCAACTCCGACGGAAGGTCGCAAGGTGAAGCTCAAGATCGGAAAATCGCAACCCTCAACACCTGCGGAACAACCTCCAGTGAAGACGAAAGCTGGCCGACAACCTAAGCCCACACAGAAACTCGTCGAGAGCAAAAAGCGCGCACACGAAGAACTAGATGATGAGCTGGGCTCGGCGCATCCAACAACAAAAATAAAACTCAAACCAACGAAGTCAGGGCTCACTCCAACGGTCGTGGTGAAGCCAAAGGGACGCGCACCAGTACATCCGCCAGGAGATGGCTATGACTCAGAGGCGAGCGATCGAGAGAAGGATCCATCGATAGAGGAACAATTTGTCCTGAGGATGCTACCAGGAGAGCACTGTGACTATGTGCGCTCGTGCATGGAGAATGGCAAGATGGGCATTCCTCGGAGCCAGGGAGGAGCAGACATACAACTCAAATTCTTTGAAGAGGATTCTCGAAGGGCGGTCGTGTCAGTCAAAGGTCAGCCGTTTGCCGCTGTTATGGTGGACCTGCCTACAGTTACAGAAGCGATGAAGACATGGGATCGCAAATCATTCCTCAAGTCTGCAGACATCTGCCAAATGCTTCTGGTTTACCAGAAAGTTTCCACCGAAGCTGAAGCAAGACAAACACCTCTACCAAGTATGATCGACCAACACTTTAAATGGCCACACGGCCTAACACCGCCCATGCACGATTGCGTGAACCGGCGATTTGCCAAGACCATTAGTCGAAAGGAGATTGAGGATAAAGAAGCAGAAGTCGAACGTCTGCTCGCCGAGGATGCTAAAGCCGGTTCTACGCGTTGGGAATGGGTCGACGAGAGCAAAGACGAGGACGAGGACGCCGAGGGCGATATGGATGATGATGATGATGATGGTCGTATGGACTACTTCCAGAGCCAAGATGTATTCGGAGATGACGACCTTGCAGCCGATCTTGAGGCCGCTTTCGGGGAAATGGGCGATGAAACTCCCGCTACCGGTATGGATGCTCCAACGCCAATGACAACCACACAGGCCAATACACCCGCGCCGCTCCAAGATAGCATTGAGTCGGATGAGTCTGAGGAAGTTTCGGACGATGATGATGATGACGACGATGAGGACCTGGACGAGGATGCTCGAGCCCAGCGCGACGAAGAAAAGGGCGTCAAGTCTTTCATCAACGACCTGAAGAATCAGCTTGCCAGCAAGCAAGAAGAACTGGCCCGTACTACAAACAAGATCCTCCGGACTCGTATTGAGCAGACCATCAAGCAGCTCAGGGCAGAGATTGAGCTCAAGAACTCATCTATCGGTATCGAGACAGATGACTGATGAGGGAGTATAAATCACTCCATGGTGTATATCAGTTGCTAAGAAGGCAGCTGGGTTTGTGGTGGGTAGGCGGCGTTAAGGTGTAGCCCAAGATCTGGGCAAGCGGTGATTTGATTCTGGATTTGGGCCCTAATAAACATAACACATACCACATTGACTATTTCTCACCCAATTGCTAGTAAAGCTGCCATACATCACAAGATGCCCCATTGTGTGCTTGTTAACTGATTTGAAACATGATCTTATACACCAGCATGAAGATAAAGAGCCCAAACACACTTGAACACCATCTTTGTAATGCATTTTCATTGAATAAAACAGGAAGGATTGGTATCTCATCGCTATCCAAAATCAACGCCAACCAACACCACCTATGCTTGTGACATCCAGTGCGTCTTACAGTTATCCTCATGCTCTTTTGGGCTTTTTGCACAAGAGAAAGCATTCAATGAAAGAATGAAAATTTGTCTCTAGCTCACCAGTCGATCCCTGCCCAACCATAGGTTCCATCAACGTTGTGCCAGCCCCCATTTTCCATGCTATCCTCCCATCCCATCATCACGGCCAGTAGGCGGCACCCTGAAGCACTCACCGTGCAAACAATCTTATCGCTCGACTCCGATAGAACGGCTAGATCCATCATATACGCTCGACCGACGAGACTACGGAGTCGGAGCGTTTCTTCGGAAGGCGGTGCCATATGCCTGGCTTCTTCATTCACTCCATCGACATTCACTCCTGCTGGTGCTTCAGCCGCATTATTTTTGCTTTGGACACCAAGATTCCAGAAAAGGGGAGCAAAGAAACCGCCCTCCCAACCAAACGTGTTCTCAACAAAGTTATTAAGCGAATGATGATTGCCACTTGCGCGGGCAATCGCACCTTTTGAAGCTAGACGAATTCGATCTTGGGAAAGAATGGTATGAGAAAACTCAGGCTCCTCATGAACTGTGGGGTCGTCCGAAGCCAAGAGAGTGATATGTCGCCGTTGCGTGTTATCTTCCATTCCTGTATTGTTGTAGTATTCGTCCACATAACGGATGACTTGTTTAAGGTAGACATCAGCCGGGATATAGGTATCGCGATATTGAAATTCGAGTGGATGCTGGTCGCCATGACGAACGTGAAGCCCAATGATGGGTATATGCGTCATGAGACTGCCCTCAGTGTTGGCTTTTGCTTGAATTGCAGTTACACGCTCGTCGACATAAGCCTGGTCCTCATCACTCAAGATAAATAGATCCTCATATCCAATACGAGCCAGTTCGAAGAGATCCCGCAATCCATCCTCGGTTCCTGCAACTCGATGATTTTGGGCTAGCAACGCCGGGAATACCTCCTTAGCTGTCGCAGAGGAAACGACCAAGTGACGAGCTTGAAAAGGACAAGGAACCATGTGGTGTCGAGGAGGAGGACGACAGTCAGGGATAGGAGGAGCTTCAAAAATCTCGGTCCAGGGTCCGTAGGCCCAACGTTTATCCACAATGAAGAACTCACGGTCAAGTTGCTTTGCTAGTCCGTAGAAGGTCCATAGCATCATGAGTGTGTTACCAAGGCCAGCATCTGAGGATTCCAAAACAAAAGTCATGGTACTTTCGCACACCGGTTTATGCTTCAAGTGTTTTTTATCTACACCAACAAATTTGCCCTTGTTTTTGGCACGAATACCTTTGTAGGGTGCTAGAAGTCCTGATCTCTCAGCGTCATATACGTCGATATAGTATTCATCTTTGGCATCATAGTTGATGATAGCCTTTTCGGTGATCGGGGCCTTGCGATGAATATCTCTTGCCCGGGAAGAAACCTCTCGGCATTGACTGCCCATCTCTGCATATTGGTCCATAGTCAAGGGAAAGTCCCCGTTTGGTGGTATAAAGACACTCCACTTCGAGCGACCCTTGTTGTCGTTGATAAGAATGGGCGTGGGGAAATCTGGGAAGGCATCTTGGCCAACCATCTCAAACTCCTCTTGTCCAAAATAAGGCCATACTGCCGCTGGAATGGCATCTGGATTCTGAAAAGCCAATGCCACAAGGTATGTGATTGAGAGCAAGATACCAAGGAGAAAAAGCCGTCGAAAGACTCGGCTCGGTCGAGCAACCAAGATCTGGCTCGAGGTCCTCTTTGGGGGTCGAGGTACCAGAGCTGGAAGTGCTGGAGAAGCAGGTGGTGAAAAGAATAGGTGGTTGAAATTGAAACGGGATGAAGTTGATGAAATAGGCCCACGATCTTGGGAGCTGTAAGAGCTAGCTCGGCGCAGGTTTAGTGCTGGCGGCACGACCAGCATCTTTGATTGAGTTGGACCAGACATCATGGGATTGTTGGGAAATGAAGCTGACGCGGGAGAATCAAGCAATATGGGAATAGAATTGCTAGTCGAGAACCCAAAGCTGTTGCTCTGGAATTGCGAATGTAACGATGAAGGATCCGGTAGACGACAAACCAGGTCGAACAGAGCGGATTGGGCTGAAAGAAAGGCCTAAGACTGTTTGCTTTGCTTTGCCTATCTGTGAAACACGATAAAAAATTGCCCGTAATTTTTTAATGGCAATAGGAAGTGTTCTCAAACGGGACGCTTTGGATTCCTTGTAAGCAAACGAAGGTCTCAGTGGATGTTGTTCATCTGGCTTTTGGTAGACCTAGAGGGAAGCCAGCCGTTGAAGTCACCCTCCCAATTACACGCAGAAGGCAGTGATATATGTCCGAAGATAGGTAGTAGAGTCAAAACCTGAATGGGCGAGTAGCCAAATGCTCGGAATAAGACAAAAGATAGAATGTAAGGAAAGGAAAGGAATGTGTAACGAATCGAATAAGAGCTCAAGTTGCGAGTGTAGACATCGAGCCTTGGACCTGCACTGCAAAGAACAAGAGAAGAAAGATCCCCTTGGGGCACAAAGGAAAGGAAAACAAGAGTTCTAGATTTTAGACGCTGAGGATATGAAATTCATCGGATCATGGACTTGAAAAGAAGACGAAGACCAGATGGGGCTCGACCCACGACAAGGAGTACCCTGCGATGGGAAGCAACTCCGAAGCAACGCCTGCTACGGGATGCTTTGAGCATGGATACCAGTAAAACATCAGACCAGGGAGGCATAGGTACCTACTAAGGTAGAAAATGTACAAATGCATGGGCTACCTTAGGTACTACCTAACCTACTAACCTACCTATGTCAAAGGGTATGTACGTATCCGGACAGACGAGAGCTTTACACTTATCGCAAAGCCATAATATAAGCAGGAGGGCAAAGTATGGTTTAGTTTCCTTCAAATCGTATCACCTCCATACTCATCAAACTGTATATCATCCCGTTCCTCTGGCCATTGAAAAGAGGAAACATCGCAAGCTAAGCTTAGTCCGACAGTCGTGTCGCACTGCGTGGGGTTCTTCAAAGACAGCGAACAAAGCAACGCTAGGGTTTGGCGATGATTTACCTCAGGCTGATTACGCGGGCAGGGGCACAATATGCTGTGCACAAAAGTACTTGCCGCCATGTCATCATAAAATCAACAGGAAACATATCGCGTTCCGGTTGCCGACGATCATCACATGGGCCATCAGATCTTGCGCCGTTTAAGCTGGGAGCTGTTACAGATGCTTGGGAGACAGCCAACTATGTGGCAGTGCTTCACACAAGCATTGAGGGGATGAAATGGCGATGGGCTTACAGGCTGCCCATCAATCGCCAGACAAAGGCTGTCAACGGGATGTGGTGGCTAACAGCCGAAACAGCTATGCTACTCTTCCTACGTGATACTTTAGCTCAAAGCGCTTCCAGCCCTTTCATTCGCGGATTCTTCGGTCTTTGACCATTGTCACCAGCTAATAAGCACCTCTTACGAGGTCCGAGAGTTTCTCCACCCTAGTCCGCGCTTCTGCAAGGTACAGCTCCTTGCACGTCTTACTGGTACAGGGGCAGAGAAAGAAAAGCAAATAATGCTGGGGTCTCCCGGGTTTTCGCTAATTTCAGACCTGTTTCAGATTAAGGAGTTTTAAACAGTCAAGGCCAATGAGAAAGAGTTATTCTCATAACCATTCAGCTTCCTGCCCGTGATAAGTGAAAGGGCCACATGAAGTCAACCCAACCAAAAACAATACGACAAGAAACAGCGAACGCTCCCCGATGTTTCGAAGACGCATCCTTCATGGGGCTGAGTAAACCGATCATGTCAAATTAGGACCGGGAGCTGATAGAAACGATATGCCGTGCAAGCGGCCGGAAGCTTCTTTCTCCTCGTGTTTTATGTTTGTATGAGAAACAATCTCGGGCCCCAGCACGAGATTAGGATTGTGCGAAGTTGTTTGACTCTATAGTCGTGCCACTATAAAGCCTAGGGCGCCGTAGAGGATTTAATGCGATGTGCTTTATCGGGGTGCTTTGTTGTTCTAGTGACCTCGGGGCTTTGGCCTGTGTCTCAACTCAATGCAAATGTGAAGCACATCACAACCAAGTTAGTATCTTGAGGGCTCTAATCACATAAAACCTGATACATCAACTTACATGTCACATCTCTCATCAATATTCAAGCTCGAATCTCAGAGTTTCTTCATTCTTATCTCTCTGTCTCATGTTTTTTCGTTCCCCATCATTAACTACCTGCAACAGCCAAGTGCCGCATCCTGTTGTTGCTGTCAAATCTCCCGCTCTCAACTCATCATGGTATAAGTACATAACTAGGCTCTCGTCCCCAAAGAATAAAGTAAAACGAAGGTAACAATGCCCTGTCAGAACGGTGGTTCCCCGCTTCCTGGCACAAAGAAAATTGTTCACAAAACGCAAAACGGGCTCTACGGTTCGCTGTTTCTCACCAAGTCCCTGAAACAAACATAAAATGCGGCCGCTTGCATGAGCCAAGGGCGGAATGTCTTCTTCATCCTTCCGTTTCCCTTTCCTCTCGCCCAGCGACAAAAGAAAGTATAATCGGGTATAACGCAAATAAACCCCCTTTTCCCGCAAGAAACAATGCCAATTTCCATAAAACGCCTGTATGCTCAATAAGTCTCCGACCCGGTTTACTCCAGAAAGGGGGCGTTATAATGAATTCCTCGGCTTTGTATCAACTTCTATGCCTCTGCCGGCATGTCTTTCCGCTCCTCAGGGGGATTCGGCGTGGGAGTTCGTCGTAAAGGCTCAAAGTTGGGTTCTGCTAAGGAGTCCATCTTCTGTCCACCCGCCAAGCGTACGCTACCTCGCTTGCCACGTACCACCTGGCCTCTCTCAACCCGATCTTGTAGCATCTCGTCCAAAAGGTTATTCATCTCGTCAACGCCTCGGGTTCGCTTCTTTTCTACCTCCACTGGCTTCACGCCGATGGCTACTTCAGGATGGCCCTCTTGTTGAGGAGGCGGAGAACGAGGCTCAACAGTCGCTTCGGCTGTGTCGCGTGACCGTGCTGCACTTCTCAAAGCAGCCAACATCCTATCTTTATCATCAAGTCTTGCTCGAAGATCTGCTATCTCGGAATCTTTTTCCCGCAAGGCAGCAGATACGCTGTGATCTTCTCCGACCATAATAGCTTTGTTCGGGGCCGCAAAACCCACGGATGCCCGGCTAGAGCTTGCGCGACGTGCTTGAAGAAGACGCTTTTCCAACGTCGCAATATATCGATTCTTGTCTGCAAGATCGGCTTGTAGGGCACGATTCTGAGCCGTCAAGGATGCTGTGCCGTCACCAAATTCACCTGCACTGTCATCTTCAGCGTCTCCAACATCATCTCCGATCTTCTGTCCACCACTAGATCGACGGCCGATTGTCGAAGATGCCGATGTCATAGATGATGTACGTTCCATCAGCGGTTTGCCACCTACAGAAGTGGCAACTGACGAGCGAATTGATGCTGGCAAAGATATCTGCGAGAACTGGGAAAACCGGGCATATTGACCGAGAGAGCTTATTGACCCGTTCGAATTGACACCGATGGACTTTGAGCTGAGAATGAGGCGGTTCAGATGGTCGATTCGTTCCTTCAGGGCTGTCCGGGCGAGTTGCATCTCAAGAATTTGCTCCTCATGTCGCTCCGCAGCCTCAGCTTCTCTGGCTTTCTCTTCCTCTTCGTTGTGTATCTTTTCTTCCTCCACCACTTCCCCCTTGTTCTTCTTTGCCTGAGACTCAAGTTGCTGGCGCAATTCCGAGATTTCCATGCGATAGCGCTCAAGCAGAACTCGAGCTCCGCCTTCGCCGCCTGCTCCAAGAGCTTCCTCGGCCTTCTTTGCATGGCTAACGATATTATTCTTGGCTCTCGAGGCAAATTTGAGGGTATTAATCGTTTCCAGAGTGTGATTGTTGGCCAAGGCCGCGCTATTACCAGCTCCGATCTGTATCGTGCAAAGAATACTCACTAGAGAATTCCCAGATAAAGCTCCCTGCAGCAGCCGAGTGAGTTTGCTATCACGATATGGAAGATGCTTCCCTTCCTTGTCTGTACCCTTTGCTTCTTTCTCCTTCCACTCTGAAAGTTTTGAAATAACCGTGCCCAGGGTGAGCAGACTCTTGTTGATATGAGCACCTTCTTGTCTACGCTCTTTAGATTCAGCGGCCTTCTCGGAGCCAGCCAGGTCGATTAAGCTGAGTGTTGATACTCGCACGCCACCAGGCAAAAGGCCAGACCGCTTACCCTCGCCCGCAACTGAAACACCTGGTATTCTCTCCCGAGACTCCACGACAATTTGAACGACTGCGTGGCTTCGTGAACTTCGAGCGTTGAACTGTGTACTGGCGGTTCTTCGGGCTTGGTCGCCTCGTGCAATGACTCGCAGAAGCTGCGTAGGGCTCTGGACGATCTCCTCCTTCAGCGGGGTAGCATACACACCGCGCTTGCTGTCTTCACGTAGTTTAATTTCTTCTTGCTGTGCACCCCCTCCAACGCCGTTCGCAATGGGCATACTTAATAAATCATGGATTTTTTCATTGTAAATCTCCAGATAGCTGACTCTCAGCAAAAATTCCCGTGATGGTGTTTCTCGGATGTAAGAAAAGATATCGGTGATGGCAAGTGGAATCACGCCTGGTGATGAAGCGGTTCCTTGCATAGAAAATGTCTTTCCGGTGCCGGTCATACCGTACGCAAAGACAGTACCATGGTAACCCTCCATAACTCGTCGGACTAGCCGTTTCGCAATATGGTCGTATACTCTGGAGTTATTGTCATGTGTCGTGAAAACATTATCTAAGATGTCAGTCTAGGTATGACTTCATTTCCTTGGGTACATACCATAGTAATGGTCACCGCCATCCTTCCCTCTGAACGAGATGAGCGACTTGCGCCCATCCACCATCCACTCACCCTCAGGGCTCCCGTTGTTTCCGTTAGCGTCTGGTCGAACCCTGACACTTACAACGACATTCCCCTTCCCATCATGTTTTGATGCTCGCTTGTCATTTGAGGTATCAGGTTTCTGGCCCGATCCTTCCGCGGGGTCATCATATGTCGTAGCTGATGTCGAGTATGAATCTTGTGCTGAAGAACTACGACTTTGAGGTGGTGACGCAACACTGATCAAACCGTCTGACATGCGTACACTCGTAATCGACTTTCCTTCCCCGCTACCATTAAGGAAGCTTGGTGTGCTCGAACTCAGCGTGCTGTACATGGATTCCTTTGCGACCTTTGAGGGCTTCCTTGTCGATCGGGGTTTGTCTGCGGCCCTCGGACTAGGCGGGACGCCGCTGCTCGAACGTGTATCTCCCCTGGGCGGTTGTGGGAAAGAGTTGATGCTGACACTCTTGCGGAGAGTTTTTCCGGGACCATTAACACCAGAGCCAGTCTTTGGCTGTGGGAGTGCGGCTGACGGTGCCGGGCCTGGGGGGACTAGGCTCATTGTCGACGGTGTTCGAAGACCGGATCGGGGTGTGCCCGGGGCTGATCTGATCGAGGCTGTGGGCGAGGGGATATTTCCTGTACTCTTGCGCGTCTTGCTCACTGGCAAGGCCGGCAGTGCCATATTGGGAGGCCCGACTGAAGGCCGAGACGGGCGCGGTAACGTTGTCGTCATTGTAACTTAAGATCGAATGTGCAACAGAAAAAAAGCAATACAAGGATTTGGATGCGCGCAGGCTCAAAACCGGAGGCCTGGAGCTGTAGCTTTTTTAGACGTCCTGAAAGGCCGGTCAGTCCATTAACAAAGTTAACTGGAAGACAAGGTCGGACGGCTTCGCTCGATTAATGTCACCCTCGAAGGTTTGAGCGTCGAATGTAATATCAGGAGAATGTCGCAAAATGTGTGGATTCTAGTCTTTCGAATGATGGACTAGTTTGGTTGATCAAGGGAGTAATAGATCGGTGGAACGCGGGAAGCTGCGCGAAATCGGATGTATGTATGCCTCTCAAAAGTGGTATCGACTTGGCTGTATATTGTCAGTGACCAGAGAAGGGACGCAATAGCGCATAATAGTGTAGAGACTGTCGCTCTAGCCAGCACAATGAAAGAAAGAGATCGATATTGGAAATAAGCACTTTTCAAAGGAAAATAAAACCGCCAGCAACGTATTTGGCCGTTGAATCCTTTGAGTAGATGATTGAAATGGAAAGGGGGTGGCATATGAGAGAGTGTTCCAGGTGCTGTCTTCGAAGTAGCAACGCGACAGGAGAAGAAGTGAACCCTTACCCTTGACAAAAAGCAAACCACAGAGAACAAGGACAAGCAAGGCTAACGTTAGTGTACCTCGACTAGCGTGGCGGGTAGCCTTGGTTGAGCACGGTGACGATGCCAGCCTCTGACCTCTTGCGTTGCAATAATCGAGACCGGGAAAAGACACAGACCAAGACCGGAACAAAGCGGGCAGTCGACTGCGAACTGGAGATCGTGGACCGAGTCTTGATTCAAGAGCTAGCAGACAGTATTGGCACAGAAGAGAGTGATAAATGGAGTCTGGCGTCGATGTTTGCAGCTGAGAAGAACAAGGGCAAAAGCCAAAAGGAGAATCGGTTTCAGTAATATTGTGTATGCATGACACAGACACATACAGCTGAGATTACCGTGTGAGGTGCCGTGTTTGCCTTGCCCAGACCAATGTTGATGTGGGGAGAAAAGAAGTGAAAGAAGTCTTCGAGGTCAGTCGAGTTTGGGGTGGAGGTAAATGGCTAGACAACTGGGATGGAGGTTCTAATGCAGTCCCACCACAGGCGAGGCGCAAGCACAGAGAAGAAGTTGAGGGAATGAGTGGCGTGACGTATAAAATAGAGACAAGGGAGAGTCTTGAGAAAGGGTTATCAGACAAGAGCAATAAGAAAAGAGACATATGACTCCCACAGAATCGAAAGGAAGAAAGTAAAAAAGGCTTCGATCCAGAAAATGTCGAACGCGGTAGAATGGCGGGTGAGATGCCTACCTCAACGTGCCTGGGCTGGAAACGGCCCGCTTGAGCACCTAACAAAGCACTTGGGATTTTAGAGGGCTGGTACACCAAGTTGGGGACTGTTGCGTTCCAACTGAAGCGACCATAGCACTAGGTAGCGTGGGGGTGTTCAGTAAACCTTAAAGCCTATGGATCTACAGTATGGCTACCAATGTTTGTTTGATAAATCAGTAGATGTTTATCGTGGATGAGATCCCAGACATGGTGTCCTCGGAGACCTTTGAAGCATCTAGATTGGATGCGAGCATGCATCCTGTGACCGCAAGGGCTTTGAGGTGCCGCTGCAATACTAGAGCAAGGACTGTAATTACGATATGCAAGCCCAGGTCACGTCGTCGAGTAACATGGCATGCTAAAAAGTCGATTGGCCCAGGGTGCACGGTCTAAAAAGTCCCCCAGTCAAGATAATGAGCTCAACTTCAGGGGACGAGCCAATCAGAGTGTCTTACCTGGACGCTTGAGGATATCTTCCCCGGCTGGTCTTGTAGTCTACGACCATTGTGGTTAGACTGGGGGACAGAAGAAAACATCATCAGGCTGGCCATCATAATGCTGCTGTTAAGTCTGTTGTACCAGTAAAGATCCAGGGAACACGGATCATTCTCAGAACTGATATCCCTGACCCCCTCTTCTCATCAAAAGGAAGGGCCATCCAATTGTTATACATGGACTCGAATCTAAACATTTTCTCTCGCATAAGATTCCTCTACTAATGCAATAGCATGCACCAGGTAAGATGCTAAAAGGACGGCCTGGAATTTGCCCTTATTAACAACAGAACAATCCACAAGGTCGTCGGGTTACGGGTAACTGCGTCGTCGATCGCGCCGACAGTCATGTACCGACCCCAGCTGTACCTTAGTATCTGCCTGAAGGGAGCTTCTGGCTGAAATCACCCACTTCCCCCTCAATTGGGTCCTTGCGAGGAAGCTACGGCACCTGTGATTTAGCTCCCGGCATCCGAGCAACCTCAAACAGCTAACGCAGGTACTACCGCTTGTGCCTGGTTGGAATAGAAAACTTGGTCCAGAAATGGAGGCTTGTTTCGATTATCATCATATTCTAAGGTAAAGTAGATATGATAGTACATACCTACCTTAGGTAGTGGACGTATGTAGGTAGGTACTGGGTTCGTACCTACCTACCACTGAACGCAGTAATTGCACCACTACCTAGATTGGCGTTAGATCTTGCCCAAGGATCCAATGTTTGCTCACGAGCACTAAGATCAGTAAAACTTTTATGTTTCATATCCAGCTCCTTGCTTTTGAGCTGGAAATTCTCCATCATTAGAATTCCAAGCCTTTTTTTTTTTTTCTTGTTTGGGTGTTGTCTTAACATGGCGCACGCCAATGTTCCCTCCTTGGCGTATCACATATGTATCCGCACCTACTCCGTATCCATTGTTATAACTTACCCATGGATAAGGTACAGCGTAAATAGTAGATTGCCCAAGCGTCGTTGTCTCAACTTCTCGATGGCGTCGACTCCTTGCACCACGACTTGCTCCCCTGCCAACCTCCGAGGGCATCATTGACCTGCTCCCAACCCAGCGCGGCAGCTTAGCCTCAAGTTGGTCATAACAGCCGGTCGCCCCTTTCCGTGTAAGGATTGGACCCTTCGCAATGTTTTTTGCTCCTTGTTGGCGGAGCGCTATTACCAGCTCCTTCGAAATTCGATCGTATCAACGACAGTGGCACCTACCAAGAAAGGCATCTTCGGATGTGGCAGATCCCACATCAGACGGTGATGAGTGTCGTCTTTGTCGACTCGTCTCCTGCACTCCGTAATGTCTTATTATTACTTATGCAAAGCATGCATTGGGGACTTCAACCTTGGATTGTCCATGAGGTGATCCAATGAACCTCACGTACTCTGTACAGCTAACTCCATACTGTACCTGCATACATCTCCCACAGCGGGTCCCTTTATTCAAGATTTGCAAATTCCATGGAGCGGAGTGTCTTAATAATGATACCCTTACCGAGAAGGCCCCCACTGCCCAGCTTATAGGTAACTTGTTCTATAGACAAGGGAGCTTGTAGGTGTCGGTCAATGATTAACAGCCTACGGAGTAGAAATCACAAAAGCGTTGATCATGAACACAGCGTCTTGCACGCAGGCCTTGTCGAACAACATGAGACTCGATGGTACATCAGATCGCAGCAATCCTAAACTCGGATACCATATGGAAGGGACCCAATTCATACTCAAACAAAATAATGGTGAGAAATTGGAAAGAAATATTCTCAGTGGGATGGCGCATTCCGTCACCAGTTTTCAGCTTTTGCCTTGTCCCGATGTTGTGGGAGCAAACTCTATGCCATTCCGGCAGGTTCGTCCATTATTGGTCTCAACATCAGATACCATAAACTGCAATTTATTTGTCCCCTGTGGTCGTCCATTTTGCATGGCTCATCAGCAGGCTTCCAGGGACCCTGGTCTGTGCCCCTTTCACGGTTCACTGAGGCCCCACTGCTCCATAACTGATAGTGTGGTTGGCCACAAGCTTCGTGTAGGACTTAACTTTATCACAGAATTACAAACCATTTCTAGCTGCACAACTTATCACATCGGTAGCATGTTGCTTGAACATCAATGGTGGATAGTGATAGTCCTGCCGATCAGCTGAAAACGTGATTCTTGCGGATTTACTACATGCCCGACTAACATGCTGTCAAGCCTGTCCAAAGGATAAAAGCAAGCACTTGCAAGGGTATTCTCGCTTTTACCTATCCTCCCAATGTGACAGCCTCGTTCACTTGCTTCAGGGTTGCACTATCAACGGTTCTTTGACGGCCGTTGCACCCGTCTTAACGAATCGCTCACTCAAGGCTCATCTCGCTCCTGGTACCACAAGGGTCTTCTCCGCCTATCATAAAATCTCGATGGGACGTGGATTATCACTGCAACTCCCAGGTGAACATCGCATTGGTCTATTCTGTGGAGATAATTTCCTTGTACCTCACAATATGCTCTCAGGCTCTCTAAAAGCTGAGTTCTGAGCTCCTACGACTTTTGTCAACTGCATATGCATGATGATTTGTTACCAACTACGATAAGTGAACTTCGATGATAATGTGCCAGTACCTACTTGGTCATGCCACCACCTCAGAAGGTTGCTGAGACAGAATTGGCTAGACGCAGCCCATCTACAAATTGTTACTCCATGAACTTGCCAGTCTGGATGACTGCGTCAGGCTCGCTAGGATCGTGCCCACTCAAGATCAACACTGCATATGCAGACTCTTCCCTTTTCTTACTCGTTAAAAGCCTGGCCTGGTCTGATCTAACATCGTCTTGCTTTTGTCTTTCGTGCCAGCATGGCTAAGCCACATCCAGGTGGAAACCCCTCGCTTGTCTCGCTATTCCCAAATGACAATCCCGGTTCAAAGCTCGATAACGAATGAGCAGCTCATACCTGATGACTTTAAGTCCTAGAATAGGCATGAAGACAGCAAACATTCTCTTTTAATGAACGAGTTCTCGTGTATGGCAAGCAAACTTTCCAGGGTTCAGATAAAAATGCATATGCTAGCCGGCTTGATCTCGAGCTCGTCTTGAGAACATATATCTTTCTTCGTATGCATTCTATCATGAAGTATAAACAGACGAAAGGTCCAAATCCTCAAAACATTGTTTGACGAACACCTACCCTTGCTCTTGCCTAACCAGAGCGTCAGCATTACATAGATTCAATGCCTGTCAAGCGTTCCCTATCACAGTCGGATCACAATTCAATCACAACTGTCACACTTGGAAGCATCTCCACTCCAATCGGATGTCTCATTGTGAGCGCACTTCATGCATGGTCGTATAAGTACCCTGCTCATATTAAGGTGCCAGCAACGACTGCAGAACACTCCGTACAGAGTACTTATCTGTTCTATTGCGGGCCACATATTACCGTGTATGATCATTTAGACTTGTTGTTGTTGGTAGGTCAATCAATTGGAAAGCCTATGTTTATGACTCGAGTCCATATGTATTAATACAGAGCGTGTCTTCCCCCTTGATACATCACAGAAGTCCGTTATCTTTGCTTGAAGCAAAGGTGCCAATGAGTATCAGAATTAGCTTTCCACGAGTAACACCATAGTCTCATGCGCCAAAAAAACTAGAAATCGAAAAACAATGCCGTATAGATTTTGCCGCATCGTGTCAACCTCCCAATGCTCTCAATCCTCTTCCTACGCTTCCCGTTTCAAAAACTTCCACGACGCCCAGCCCTACGGCTTCTCCTAAGACCCAGTACCATTCAACTCCCCAGAAATCCTTCCACCGCGGTCCATAAAGCCCACCACCTTCAAAGCGTTCTTTTAACCAGCTCTCTGGCCCTTCTCCCCAACGCGTTCGCCGTAGGGAGTCTCGAACCCAGTCCACGGTAGCGGTCGCCAGCTTCAGATGCCGGCCATGACCTGGGACTGATATTCGGAGGCCAGATGGTGTTGAGGTTAAGCGTGTAAGTGTTGGGGCGCCTCCACCGCCACCAGCAAGATGAATAGCATTGTGGCCGCCCACAGCAGAAGCTGTGCCTGAAGCAAACCGTGAGACATGGTGAATGGATGTCAGCGTCGTTCGGTTTTCTGGCCGAATATCGAGAGTACTTTCTGGTGTTGAGGGCGTTGAGCTTGTCAGAAAGCCTGCACGAATAAGCTCGTCGGCCTGTGTGTTCTCCAGTGCACCCTTATACAGTATCTGCGTAGTTGGGTTCTCTTTCAGAAAGGCTTTGAATGATTTCCTCGTCACTTCATGTAGTGGCGCTTTGTCTAGCATCTCATTGTAGTCCATCATCTCTATCAAGGCTTCACCTCCTCCTCCACGTCTCTCAACTCTGACTCTGCGCACTACGCCATTCATCGCTAATTCTGCAAGTTCCCGTTCAACTTTCCCTGGTGAACTAAGAATAGCATTGAGATGGCCTACGGTAACTAGAGGTGCCATTGTCGCGCGGTAGTTGAGAATCTCAGCAGTTCGTGTTGAGTTGAAACCTGCTTGAGGCACGGGACTGAACATCCGAGCACGGATGTACCGCATCGCTTGGACGACATCTCGTAATGTAAGTTCTTGCTCCAAAGCCTTGGTTAGGCCGATGTCGTCGAGTTTGTCATAGAATAGATCATTGTCTTGATGCTTGGACTTGGAGGTCGCTCTTCGCGGAGTTGAGTCAGAACGTTGACGAGAGGGCGGTGATTGCTTTAGAGGCTTGGCAATTCGACCTGGCTTGCCGAATATAGACCTTATGGTTTGTGGCATGTTGGGTGACTAGGTTTTGATGGCAGAGTAACGTTGTCAAATACAATATCTGAATAAGTAATTCTTGTTCAATGTCATACGCCCTTTGATTCGGGTGGCGAATTGGTGGGGAACTGGAGGACCCGACTCTCCGAACTCTGGTGAGAGGCTTATTTCAAAGGAAGGATCAGGTACCCATCGATGTAAAGTCCTGGACACTCATAAGAAAAGAAAACTCAAAGACAGTGAGAGTTTCAATATGCAAGTCAATTTGATGCCTATCCAACTGCCAAACTAAAAAATAAATTAAATAAATTAAAATAAATAAAAAAACCAACACCGGACTAACGCTTCAAGTTTCGTGCGTGCGTGGTGATCCTTTAATAAATCCCATCTTCTCAGATTTCATGGAAGAAACGAAGAGCTATTAATTTACACATATCGTAGGCCAATCGAGCTCAGCCCGCTGTTGTCAATATGTATGAAGTGATAGCACTCATCCTCTCGCTTGTCAGCTTCAGTGATATCCTTAACAGCTCTCTTCCAATTTCTGGTTCCTTCTTCTGGATTCTGTCCCACTGCTCTCGATCCATCAGCCAAACCACACAGTCACGCTCCACGACAGCAGTTGCAGTTCGATCTGTTTCGGAGAAGAAAGGCAACTCGCCGAGTGTCGTTCCGGCCACGATACTCTCGCAAAGCCAGCCCTGAGGAAGATCATACTCAGCACGTACAATACCACGTTCCACCAGGTAGAACCCATTGGCTGGCTCTCCACGTCGGAACAGAACAGTCCCAGCAGTTATCTCCCGCCGAGAGAAGTAAGAGGCTGCTGGAAACCAAAAGTCCTCATTCTTATCACTCAAGCCTTGAAAGACCTGGAGCATAAGACGAAGGGGCTCCTTGAAACTTTGCCACTTCTTCGGCCGTTGTATTTCCACGCTGCTCAATGCATCGCGAGCGGCCTCAGCAAGGTGATTACGACGCGGTGAATTGAAGGGTGGATCGAAGGAGGAGAAGCCAGATGATTTGTTGGAAGGCACGTCCAAATTCTGCGCGGAGTGTGCCGATATCCGCCTGAGGGAGTTCAACTCTTCCTGTCGGGCGTATAGAGTCTTCAGAAGTTCATTTTCGCAGCTCTCAAGAGCAGAGTTCAGATTTGGCAGCATCATGACCTCGATACCATCATTTCCAAGTCCGACAGCTCGTAGGTTGCGACCAAGTTGAGTTTCCGAGTCCACGCCACTCAACACAAGGACGACATCCTTGTTATCAAGTAAGCGGCTGATGGTGTTGAAGGCCTCACCAGCGGAATAGTCGAGTCCAGTAACGTGCCACATGTCAAGAATCAGGAACTTGATGGGTTGCTTAGTGAATGTGCTGTCCTCCAATAGGCCCCGAATTTTTGCCTCCACGCTGACGATAGTCCCAAAAAAGAGATAGCCTGTAAGCTTTATGATATAAATCTGTCGACCGACCTCATGCAGGTAATGATGCTGAGAAGGATTGCGTCGCACAGTGGAGGAAACAATATCTCCCGAGTAGTTTCCACGAATGGCTGACACACGAGAGGTCTGTAGAACCAAGGAAACAAATGCCAGTAGTATGCCAACTCCGATACCAACGACAAAGTCATGGATGCCCATGACAAGAACAATGACCACGACAGTCAGATACTCTGCCAGCTTGAGCTTCTTTCGCGGAAGCCACAGAGCCTCAAGCAGTAGCTCGAACCCAAGATCATAGATTAGAGTGCCCACCATCATAACGGGGATGAAACCAATGAGTGATGGACCAATGACCATGACACCAAATGTTGCTGCGGCCAACATATAACCTGCAAGCCGGCTATTACCCCCAGACCGCATGAAGAAAACTGTATTTGCATAGACCAAGTAATTTTGAATACTACCAAAACAGCCGGACAAGAAGTTGGAGTAGCCATGCAATCTTAGCTCCTTGTCAAGATCAGCATGATCCTCGCCACAGTTTAGAGCTAAGGCAGGGACGTTGATGGGGACATGCAAAATGCCAAAGAATGTCAATGCAAGCATAGCAGGCACACATTCGATGACTGCATCCCAGCGTACAAGTTTGAACTCTAGAAACAGGTGGTTAGCCTGGTAGTGAAACCAGGGAAGAGGGTAATTGGACTCACTGTATAGGGTGTAAAAGTACCACCATGGCTCCCCAGAGGGAGGCCCCTCAAAGATCCAGCCATGGTCGCGTAGTACATCAACGTCCAAAGAATCCAATGCAAGGACAAAGAAATAAAAGATGAGGGGTATCGCGAGAATAAATAGGGGGAGGAAGAATTTGGATGTGATCTTAGACTGGCCATAAAAGAGAACAATGGCGAGAACTAAGGGAACGGCCCAGAGAGGGACGGTGGCCGGGTCAGCGAGCTGTTTGAGAGTGTCGAGGTTGTACTGGAGGCTGCCATCTAGTCGAGCGGAAACCTCGAATCCAGTTGCGATCAGGAACCAACCGACACCTCCAATACAGCCAATGAGAATATGCCTAGGAATAAATCCCACCATGTAACCGACTTTGAATCGTCCCATCAAATAGAAGACGAGACCTGTCATCATGGAGCTGAAACTAAATGACACGATTGTGGTGGCGATCACAGCATCAGGGTTGTCTTGCCCGACAATATCAGTGATCTTTGCAGCCATATTATGAAAGAAAGGAACCACTTCAATCTAGGAGGATGGTTAGCAGATATTGATTGAC
Organism: Fusarium verticillioides 7600; assembly: GCF_000149555.1. NCBI lineage: Eukaryota > Fungi > Ascomycota > Sordariomycetes > Hypocreales > Nectriaceae > Fusarium > Fusarium verticillioides. The sequence continues at coordinate 2,836,423 of NC_031675.1, read as the reverse complement.
TTAGTCTAGGGGTGCGACTGACCAGCTCCGAGCCAACAGCACCCTTAAAGATACTGCCAGATGAAAACGTTATTTGCGAAACAATAGTGCTAACATAGAAAACAGAAATTCCAGCAGATCCCAGGTGAGAGAAAATTGGCTTCCCTAAAGGGAAGAGGATCATTCCTAGGCTTGTTAGATGTCATGCATAGACTTTGAACTATAAAACATACCATATGATAGAGCATCCAAGATATTGAGAAGCAGACCAACAGCAACAGCGGGTAGACATGAAGTCGGTGTCACGACCACATTATTCCAAAGCGCACGACGATCCCACTTCTTGGGGTTGATAGCGACGGCCACTCCTTTGGAAACCCTTTCTTCCATCTTATTGCCGACTTCCGCAAGACCACTGAACCATGGTCGTTTAGTCTGAGGCTTTTGACCCTCGAGGTCAGAGTATGACCTCCGGCCACCGGATGTTATCCGAGTGAGCAGAGGGGTCTGCTCCGTAGCATCCTCTGCGTGTGCAACTCGAGGTTGCTCCCTGTCCGGTCGACGTGCGTCACCATTTGGCTCCTCATCCTCGACTTGTGGTTGGTTTGGCGCAATCGATTGGGGAGGAGATCGCTTTAGGAGGTTTGCCAGTACGGACGGTCCCGCATCCGCATCAGTATCGTCATCGTGGCCATCTGGAGACGGCGGCTCGGAAACTTCGAGGATTGTTCTGGAGGAGCGGGTGTTGTCGGCCGTAGATGAGTCATCGATGACCTCTGAGTCAATTGAGTCCTGGTAAGAGACCCTTGCACGTTGGAGGACGGTCGAACTCTGCTGTGTCTTGGGGTCGGAGAGCAAGTAATTCGCAAGCTCTGCAGTATCCTGCCGAACAGATAAAGCGTTCTGAACACTATCAATTGGTGCTGTTGTAGATGGAGGAATCAGCCGAAAATGCGGGCAGACGAAGAATAGGATGTGACATACCTAAGCCGTCTCGCACAGAACCATGGATGAAAGATCTGATAGGTTCTCTGTGAGCTGCAGAGCTAGAGGACGGTCTTGCAGCAATTGGGACATGGGGGCTATGGCCATGCTGAACAGGAGAAGTTGAAAGCTCGTCGCGTTGCAATTGAGCTTGCTCGTTTTCCGATTGTGAAGCAGCACTCAAAGCCCTTCTCCTCCACGGTGTAAAATTGAGCGGCGACGACATCGTATCGACTTTGGGCGGCTGCAAAGGCACTTATGAGCGCGGGTTGCAGCTCACTTCAGCACTGTTGCATGAGCGATACACAAGGCCGATGGTCGACTATCTTTCAATGTTTCTTTCTTCTTCTGCTTCCCTCCGAAGTCCAAAAACAAGGGAAATTTAAGCAATTGTGAGCGAGACAATCAACATTCCAAGTGAAGCTTTCACGATAAAGAGAGATGGCGAGGATTTCGTAGGGAATGGAGTGACGAATGCCAACCGCAACCCGACGCAACGCAGCCGCAGCGTAGCGTAGCGCAACTGAATGGCCAGGGCGATCAGAGCGATGTGGGTCTCATCATGACACTATCAAACTTAAGGCTCATACGCCCGCATTGAGTTTTTCACAACCAGTCAGTTTATGGGATGAAGAGGCAACAAATGCGTGAAAAACACGCAAAAGTTTAGCTTTACCGTCGCCGGCCAATAAACGAACGGCTTAAATATGGCATGTTTCCATTAATTTCTCATTATAGTGATGCGCTAATGCTACTAGAATCAGGCTTGATCTTCGCATAGAGCAGAAGTATCTGTTCTAGAATCCTTGTCATGAGCCATGAACTGCATGTCCTGCAGCTTTTTTTTTCTGCCCGTCCATCTGCACAGGCGAAAGATCCGCTTGGACTGCCCTAGAACCCACTGACAATCGCCAAGCCTAAAAACATGTCAAACTTGGTCGTAACGGCCGCCGAGACTCGCCGGACGGGCCGAGTTGGTTAGCGCAAGGGGATGTTGAAGTGAGAAATGATAGGACGCCAATGGTGAGATACATAAATCCTGGATTCGTGTTTACGTAGTACGTGAGTATCCTCTTGCCAATGAGGATCTATTCCTAATTGTGCATCTGTCTATGGCCCAGGCACGATTAAGAGTCTGTAGAGGTATCTACATTTGATGTTTTTCCAGCTTAGGCATGATCATAGAAAGAAACTTAAGGCATTAGGTCAAGTGCCTCTTTTCCTTGTAATCAAGTAGATCTTATGGCCATCCCATTTGGTTGTCCTGAGGATGTGTATCTCCTCACCAAACATATGATGTCTTAAGGTTCCACCATCACTACAACTTTGAGGGGCAAGCATTGCGGAAGACATTATGCATTCACATTATCCATTGAAAAGTGATGGACAGCTTGGACCATTGTATTGGAAAGTCAAAGCTCTCCGTGGCTTGCGCACTACATTAAGCTACGAGTAGCGAATTGATGTTTACGAGAAATGAACATGAACGAATGCGATAAATTGACATGTGATCTTATAAATATTTATGACGCAGGGTATAATACTAGAAATAATATGCGACCATCAAGCTCCCTATCACTTGTTCTGACCCCGCTTTCTCTTATCCAAGCTTATGCAAATAGCCCTGTGCAATGAGTCTCTCAACGTCCCCTTGGCGTACATAAAACTGACTGTTCTTGGTCAATGTTATAGCCCTGATTCCATGGTCAGTTCATCGCATGAGACGCAAGTGATGTTGGTATTGCGCAACTCACCCGTACTCTGTTTGGATTTCACCTGCATCCTTGAGTACTCGCACGTCGATGAACAGGTCTCGTGGCGGCTCTAGGCTCCCCGTAAGGTCGATGTCTGTCCATTGCCCCTTGTAGGCTGCCAACAGGTCGCTGTACTGTCTAACATATTCCTCCTCTTGAGGGCTGAGACTACTCTTTGATGCATCACTGCCACCCGCGCCGGAAGCACTCGCAGGATCCCGTACTTGTTGCCCAGACAGATCTACCACGTCTGATCCATTCCATACCAATTCTTCAAGCTTATCTGTCCGTGTCCGGTGGTAAGCGAGCAAGCAACGCTTGTTCCTTCGCATCGAAAGGTGGTTTACTAGCAGAGTGCAAGCAATATCTTGGTCGGCGCTTGGATCAAATGAGCCTTGAAACGGCTCAAGAAGTTCTGCAACATCTTTGTCCAGGTCTCTCACTTCTCGCGTCACCGCTCGAACAATTTCGGTCTGGTAAGGAGGCAGATGGGTCAAATTTTGGGTTCTTTTGGCATGTTGGACCTGTCGTCTATATGTCAGATCTGTGTCAGGGGTATATGGACAAAAGGAATACCAGCTTGTTGCCCAAATCTCCATACATGATGCAGCTGGTCCAGGTCTATGTGCTTGTACAGTATCCTGTAAGCTGTTCTCGTGTCTGTCACATTAATCAAGTAAGGGAAGTGATCGAGGATGATTGAGGACTGCCAGGCCGAACTATGTTCCAGGCAATGACATCTTCACTTTTGTTTTGAGCAGAAGAATTGTTATGTCGCGTTAGTAACGTAGAGGCAGTTGACCGCGACTAACCTACGTTAGCGAGCTGCATGGACACGCGCGACAAGTCGAGTTTTACCCCGCTGTAATATGGCTTAAAGCGATACGATTCATTAAGGTACCTGCCTACCTAGGTATCAAGGTTGGTGCAGGTGGTTGTTATTTGCATCGAGACCCCTCACATTCCCCTGAGTCAGAGGGGTTGATAATAGTGGGGTATGACTTTTTTTTTTTCCTTTCTCATCAACGTGGATGCTTTATCACATACTAGTGGCTGCAACTTGCCGGATGAAACATCCTCAAAGCTACTGGTAACGAGTATTATACTCAGTCATATTTGTTTTCATTTTCATAATCTATGGTCGGTACGATGGGGTACGATCCATGACTTTTCCACCTGTACGTAGCTCATTCGAAGTCATAAGATCCCATTGGTCATCAGTCCTCGCCGTCGTGCCTCATCATAATTTTGACGTAGTTTACGCAGACTTTTTATAGCTTCTGCATGGCAGCAACGTCAGTGGACTGGACGTAATCCTCAAGCTCTTGGATCTCCTCCTCGAGGTCGGCAACGGAAATCTTCTCGTCCTCAACAACCATGTTAATCTGGAGCTTCTTAACACCGAAGCCCACGGGGACGAGCTTGGAAGCACCCCAGACGAGGCCGTCCTTCTCAATAGCACGGACGGCAGCCTCGAGGGCAACCATATCAGTCTCATCATCTAAGCGTCGTTAGCATGGGAATTGTTGAAAGGACGAAGGGAGAAAACATACCCCAAGGCTTAACGTCAAGAGTGACGACGGACTTAGCGATGGTCTTAGGCTTGGCCTCCTTCTTCTTCTTGTACTCAGCAAGACGCTCCTCACGGACGCGAGCGGCCTCCTCATCCTCCTCCTCGTCGTCGCTGCCGAACAAGTCGACATCGTCGTCATCACCTCCCTCAGCCTTCTCAGGAGCCTGGGCGGGGTTGATGGTCACCTCAGCGGTCTCAGGGCCGTAGGTGGTGTAGGGAGCAGCAGCATCACCGGGGAGGGTAGCGAACTGGCTCTCGTAGCTAGCAATGTGCTTGTACCATCGAGCGGCGTGGGGGTACTTCTCAGCGTCGGGAGCGCTAGAGAGAGCCTTGAAGGTAGCGACATCAGCCTGAGAGGCAGATTGGCTGGGAGAATGTATTAGCACATATTCTCAACTAGTTTTGAGAAAACAGCGGGTGTTTTGAAAACTACTCAGAGGTGCACAAGTGCTTGTTGTTTCGTCAAACGGCGGGTCTTGAGTCCGCCTCCGAAACACGGACCAATTTATCTCATCATACAAGTTCGAAAAAGGAGAAAGATTGTGTGAGATTTAGAACGGTTCAATACATACCCAACAATGTAAGAGCGGGTGCTCAACCAGCTGTTGAGCACTGATTTCAGGTGTCAGTGTCCATGGTGCGGAAAAGAGAGGCGCAAGAAAACTATGAGGCCAGGGACATACCGGTAAGCCCAGCATCGGAAACGAGATCGGTGAAGCCCATTTTGAAGGATGTGAAAAGTCAAGTCGGAAAGAAGAGAAAGGTCGGGTATTTGTAGAGCTGGGAGAGATGTGAGAAAGGAAAACGGGTTGTCTGGTCGATGTCCAGGTGGGGTTTATGAGATTTTTCACCTAATCTGCTTTGACTGGGGCTCACCACTGAAGACTAAGTGAGGGGCGGAAAAAGTACCGGATTAATTCTCTCCGCTAGCTGCTCCTCGAGCGTCATTGAGCTACCCAAGGTGTAGGTGGGCCCAAGCTTCCTATCTTAGGTAACTCCATTCTATGCATATCACAGCTGGACGACGTAAGAGCTTCTGCCGCCTTGTGAAGCAAGTCGTTGTATAACCTTTTCCCAACACACCACAATTTTCACTCTTCCGACACACGCCCAAAATTTCCGAACATGCCAATCTCACCAATTATCACCTTCAAAGCGGGCCAGTGCGAGGTTGATGTACGTCTGATCCAGTGCCCAGGAATTAGTAGCAGCATGTACTAACTTCACCTGTCTCCAGGCCTCCTCTAAGCCTTACAAAGTGAAGCCGCAACCTGAGCCGGGCTATATCTACCTATACTCTGAAGATGGTGAGTTTTCGGGTTCGCCCTTGTCAATGCTGCATGGCTGATGACAGAACAGATCTCGTGCATTTTTGCTGGCGCAAGCGAAGCGAACCCCTCGACAACCCTGAACTTGACCTGATCATGGTCCCTGGCGATGGCAGCTTCACTCCTCACGAATACACATCGTCTTCCGAGCCCACCTCCAAGACCAACGGTCGTATCTTTGTCCTCAAGTTTACTTCCTCGTCCCAACGATATCTCTTCTGGCTTCAGTCAAAGCCTCAGGCCGAAGACGGAGATCCTGCCTACTACAGCCCCCGTGATCGCAAGATTGGCGAAATAGTCCATCAACTACTACAGGGTGAGGAGGTGGATGTAGCTGAGGAATTGTCAGCTCTCCGTAACAACGATCACCGACCGGACGACGAGGATGAGACCATGGAGGACGCCGATACCCACCGTGCACCTCGAGGAAGCGGCAGTGGAGGTGCAGGACCTGACGCTACGGGTGGAGACGTTCGAGAGGAGGGCGAGGGCTCACGAGAGGGCGGAGCTGATGGTGCTAGAGCGTAGGTGATTCCCTTTGCATGGTTAAATTGGATGGTATGCTAGCGAGCGATGGGCTTGGCTTGTAGATCACAGATCTGGGACAACAGGTCAACTGTGTAAAACTAGATTTCTTCACTGTGAGAGGAGAATTGGGAACTAGTGTCCTGGCGCTGGATCTGTGGCATAAACTCTAAAATGTGACTGTGCTGACCTTGTTCCAGGGCCTCTTCATCTGCCCCTGATGCGGATGCTGCTGCCGCTGTGAAGAGCTTTCTGGACAGCCTTCGAGGCCCGTCAGGACTCTCGGGTAGACAGCAGCAACAAACCACCGAAAAGGCATACCCTCATCTCAACCACTTACTTCCCACTTCCATCACAATACCTATGGTTGACTCGGCTACCGAGGAGTTCACAGACACATTGATCAGCCTTCTTCCTCCTACTGTCATAGTCCTTGCAAGTGGCTCAACAGGTTCTGTTGATGGGAAATTGGAGCCACCAGCTTCGGCTGTGGAGGATGCGAAGGCCTCATTATCCCTGGACAACAAGCGGACGCTGTTGAAGAAGGTTCTGAGAAGTCCCCAGTTCAACCAAGCCCTGGCAAGTCTCACAATGGCCATACGGGATGGCGGTTTGCCAAGCATTGCGGATGCTCTTGGTGTAAAGGTCCAAGATGGAGGATACTTAAGAGGCAGTGGCATGCCTTTGGGTGGTGGCCAAGCTATTGAAGCATTCGTGGATGGCGTTAAGAAGACAGTCAAGGACGAGAAGAAATGAAATGGCGATGCATCCTCGCGAGGTACATTCTCGAATGTGTGCTTGGTTTCTCTAATGGCACGAAGAAAAAAGCAATACTTGAGGTATCTTGACGAAGTTTAATGCATGTTAGGCAGCATCCAGCACCAAACGACTTTCAGACCAGTTGTTCCAATCTCTGTTCGTGATTCCATAAGTGAAATGGTAACGGGGGTTGAAATATGAATCTAATTATACTATTGGGCTATCGATATCAGAGATACAGGTAATAAGGTACCTATGTATGTGTCTTTGGGTTAGAACCAAAGATGCCGTGCCTATAGGTAGGACGGCTGAACGGAAGGCTATTTACTCAAGGTGGGGCCTAGGGTCCCGTCGTTGGCCCCAACTTAGGTAGGTAATAAGGTAAGGTATCCATTTACCTTGGTGCTTACTCCGTACTGCTTGGGCTAGAGGTAAGGTACTTTAGTACCTACCTAGGTACCTACCTAGAGAGGCGCATACTGACGTACTGCACATTCTTCAGGGTAACATTTCAAGCTAGCTCATCAACAGCCAAAATCCAACCTACAACTCAAGCTCTCTTTAGCCACTACGTACTTCATTCAAGAGCCCCCCTAACGTGCTTGGACGGTCTGGTATTATCACGATGGACGACTCATTTCCTACGGACCCTCGTGAATTCGACAGCGATAATCGCATATCATTTTCCAAGCTTGACCAAAAGTTCATTGCAGTCCGCGATGACGGCAACGAGTACGAGTTTGACGCCGATTCCCAGCGATGGGTGCTTGCAGATGAGAATCCATTGGAACCGCCAACGGCTGGCGCATTCAATGACTTGGCAGAATCTGTACCGCATGATACTGTAGAAGGTGGAGCAAAAAAACGCAAGAATGAATCGAACCATGGTTCCGAAGTACGTCCAAACATCGCTTCACTTTCGAAACTGTCTCCATGCGTGTTTACCGAAAGGTTGTTGAAGCTAACTATTGAGTAGACTCCCGAACCCAGTAAACCTTCACGAAACAAGAAGCAAAAGGCACCTCAACAGCCTAAACAGAATACGGCCATCTATGTCACAGGTTTACCTGCTGATGCAACGGTTGAGGAAGTCCACGATCTTTTCTCTCGAAAGGGCGGTGTTATCGCAGAGGAAATTGACAGTGGAGCACCACGGATTAAACTATACACCGACTCAGAGGGCAACTTCAAGGGCGACGCCCTGATTGTCTTCTTCAAACCTCAGAGCGTAGAGATGGCCATTATGCTTCTCGATGATACAGACTTCAGAATCACTCCCAGTGGCACACGTGAAGGACGGATACGCGTTCAGGCCGCAGACTCGAGTTACAAGAAAGTTAAATACGACCAGGCAGGTGGTGCAGGTGGGGAAGGAGGGAATGTCACAACTGAACGTAAACCACAGAACAAGGATCGCGACAGGCAAAAGATCATCAAGAAGACTCAGAAACTCGACGCAAAGCTGGCAGACTGGGATGACGACATGCCCTACCCGGGCCAGCCGGAGACAGCGACCAAGTGGGACAAGCTTGTGATTCTTCGGCATATGTTTACGCTGGAAGAGCTTGAGGAGGACCCTGCTGCCCTGCTGGAGATCAAGGAGGACATCCGGGAAGAATGTGCTAAGCTGGGTACAGTGACAAATGTTGTCCTTTTCGACCAAGAACCAGAAGGCATAGTCTCAGTCAAGTTCAAAGATGCGGACTCAGCTCGTGCTTGTATCGACCTCATGCATGGACGAAGTTTCGATGGTCGAACAGTGCAAGCGTTCCTAGCGACAGGAAAAGAGAAGTTCAAGCAATCGAAGGACGATACGTACCAGGGAGACTCAAATTAGAAGGTCTACGTCCGCTGTTGACATTGGAAGAAGATTATATTGCGTTGTAAGATACCCATTAACTCTGATACTAGAATCCACATCCATGGCAATGATTCATTCTCACGATATGAGCGATTTCCCCCTTCGCATCCATATGCCAAGCTCAATGTAGGCCTACATGGGTTTTGGACAGATCCCCATTTCGAGTTCTTCGGCGACAGTGTACCATATAGCAGCTTCTATAATATTGCAGATGACCTGCAGCTCTTCGTCGTCTAATGAAAGTCTTGTCAGCCCATTATTTACGGTCGCAGCTTCTGGCCAATTGCCTAGAAGCAAGCCTTACCTCGTGGTGCATAGATCATGACAAAGTCTGGGGAGACGGGGCTCTTGAGGAACCGACTTCTCCAGGCAAGTGGATGCCTCTGACCCCAGCCTTTTTCTAACACCTCCCTGATATCATCCGGGTGTAAACACATATGCATGGAGTGATCTGAGTCATGAACATGGCAGATCTCGCCCTGGCAATTCGTTTGTACTGGGTGCCTGGCAAACAGTGCCAACCCATGCTTTTCTATGCACGACTTCTCGGTGCCAAACTTTTTTGGGCTTCTATTCGCCAACTTGGCCATGGACCAACGGAGAGCTCTGTAGCATGCTCGAGATCCATGCTGATCAAGTTGTCTTTGGGGTGCTATGCCAGCAACAACGGGTCGAGGACCTGCACGGTATGGGAGACGCTGGCGTCGGAGAATACCTGATGTTGGGAGACGCATAGGGTCAGGCTCTGGGGCCGCAAACGGGTCGCTGAGAGCCCAAAGACGGAACCATGATATACGCAAGTAGCCGCTGAAAGTGGAGGGTGTGCCACCAGGGCCAAGGTTGAGGAAATTCTGGTAGTCGTTGTTGACGAGCAGAACTATTTGTTAGTCAGTCATATACCATAGGAACCCCTTGCTATATATACTATACCTATCGGGAACGAAGCAATAAGTAACTCGGCGTGATACGGATCAAGGAAGTGAATAAGCAGGACTAAGATAATGGACGACAAGAAGATGGTTTTTCCATCAAGAGTTACGGAAACGGGCTGCTGGCGAAGAGCATAGGAGATCTTGAGGTGTTCCAATTCAGCTTCGCCTTGGAGATCGGGAGGGGGAGAAGACAAGGTCTCGGCTGAAGCGATTGCAATTGACGACATCTTGAGATAAGAGGGCAGAGTAGTCTCTTTCTTTGAAGATGAAGAGGGCTTGTTTGGGACAAATTGGCGACCACAATGTCGCTATGTGGTTGGAGAGCGGGGTGTTGGAAAGCCGTGCAAGTGTGATGTGATATTGATGAGAGCTGTATTTCAATTTAAGGTATGGAACGATTTACAACGGTCAACCTCTTCCTAGTAATATCGGAGAGTGAACCACTGCAGTATTTAAGTAAATTGCCCGAGGCAAGAGCCGAGTCTTACAGGGCAAGGTCAAGTCCAGAATCGGAGACGGTGAAAGAAGCGACAAGAGGGGATCGTCATATGATGCTCAGCCAGCGTCGCAACCAACCAACCCAACCCCGACGTTCCGGCAGGCGTGTTGGCAGCCACCATAGCCAGCTGCAAAACAAGCCTTGGATCTGACCGATCTGTTTGGTTAAGACGGTAGTGAATTGATATGCGCTGCAGCCGTCGGCGGGGCATGACGTTGGATTGAAGCTACACATTCTTATGGCTTTGGAAGTTCCGACGAATAGGGCAACATCATGTCACTAGCGAGCGGCGCATTGTATCTCAATGAGAAAGGCTAAGATGGCATAGGATTATTTGATTGAGTGTTCTGTGAAACTTGACTGTGTCTGACTATGAGATCGCCAAAGCTACCCTGGACAAAGCGCTAGGATGGTGGTCAGAATAATATCTTCGCGCTATCTAAACGCCAGGCGACCAGGTTTTCAAGCAGTTGAATGACATTGTACGAGAAAAAAGGAGAGCAACTCGGCTGTTTCCTTTCTCATCTCAATCCTTATCCTTGATTCGGAACGCAAGCTAAGGCACAGCCAGTTTGCACTCATCAGCACAACCACACGAGCATTGGGAAGCATGCAGGACGAACCTCTATCAAAAAACCCTAGGAAACTCAATCCATGGAAGGCCTCATATCCATGCATCCTAACAGTCTTTGGCTCGTCAGCGGCTATTTGATTGTCATCCATGCTTAGCGGTACAAGCCGTATCTCGAGCTGACGTTGCAGCTAAGCCCAAGCTGAGCGTTGCTCAGCAACAGCGAGATCCGTAACAAAACAGACCAGCGAATGACGGAGCTCCCATCATGAGTCAATCACAGCTAAGAGCGGTCTAAGGTGCAGCGAGACAACAACTTTTCCCCAACTCTCTATACTTTATATGCCGATTTTTTATTTTTGTAATACTCAGGAACACATATGATTTAAGCAACTTGCTATTTTAAGCATCAGCAAGTCACTATAACTTTGACAATTGAGTATCACAAAGTGCTGAGAAATTGTTCCATCTGTTCGAGAAGGTCAGTAACCTCTGGTTAGTCCTGAAACCTAAGATTCCTCCCTCAATCGCTAACATTCCTTCTCAGAGATATATAATAGTCCCATTATGGGATTGCTGCCAAATCCACTGCGGCCGCGCGAGCCTCAGCTCCCACTATATCAAAAAGTCAACTCTCCAACGAAGGAGCGATATTCTGACGACGACTATTCAACCGAAGATGAAGATGACTACGAAGATGAGCCATACTCCCCCGAGAGCTCTTCAGCTGGCTCTTCAAGACATACGTCTGGGTCTGCGAGCAGTGGGCTTTTGATGTTGCCCAGTCACCAGAAGAAACCTCTCCCTCTTAGACGAAGGATTGCCAAAGTGTACCCCTACCGTATGCCCAACAAAGTCACTCGCTACTTATTTTGCACTGTAATCACATTCATTATCGTTATGGTTTTGAGTCTTGTACGAGCCAGCCAAGTTGAGAACTGGAAAGTTGCCAACGGTAAGGTTGATAACCGCCCACCGCCGCCACCACCTGCTTGGGAGAAGTTCCCCTTCTTGGAAAGATACTATGGTGGTCTCAAGAGCCTGGTCAATGTTGAAGAGCTGAAGCCGGAATGGCCTCATGTAAAGGATGAACCTGAGATGCTAAGTGAAGGCAACGCCTGGAGCAAGCAAAACGAAATTAAGAGCGACAAGAATACCGACGAGACCGACAGGGCTGCTACCGAAGAAATTGAAGCCCAGGCTCAAGGCGCGAATCCTACCAAGAAGGAAGCAAGGGACGAAGTTGAGACCGAGACAAAAGGTGGTGTAGTGGAAGGAAAGAAGGACAAGCACCAGGATGATTCCAAGGCCAACAAGAAGAAGCTCCCTAAAAGCAACGACTGGAGCGATTATGCGAACCGAAACGAGGAGACTGGAAGCAAAGAATGTTTCCTGGATGCTGACGGCACAATACGGGTTCCCCAGCTCCGATACTATAATGGTCGCCCCCAAGGATTCCCTGAGCATGCCATCGGGTCCTACGAAACCCTGAACCTGCCCGAGAGCATATGTTTCGACCGTTATGGCCGCTATGGCCCCTACGGGTTTGGTTATTCCTCAAGAAATGGCGGTCTCAGCGTGGGTGAACATGGACAAAAGGAAGGGTCGGATGCTGTCTGGGAGAAGACTCCTCGCGTGGACTATCGACAGATTGACTGGGCTGATGTCCAGCGCCGTTGCTTCAAGGCTAACCAGGCTCGTTTCAAGGAACTCCCCTCCAAAATCCAGGCTCCTCATGGTTTCTTTGCGCACGAACCTAAGCCTAAGCCACTTCCAACTTCAACTTTGGAGCGCCGCGGTGTTGAGGAGGATAAGCCCAAGACTGACAAAGAAACCACTGCCCCCCAAGTTGAGACATCAAAACCAAAAACTACTCAACAATCCAAGTCCAAGGCATCACAGGCCGCATACTCAAAGGTTGAGCCTACAGAGGCGACCGTGTCTCAAACACGTGAGTCAAAGTCTCAGGGATCAGGAGCAGAAAAGTCGCAGTCTGCAAAGCCCCATGAGACCGAGCCCAAGGATAGCGGGGATGACGAGAAAAGCCAGGAAGAAAAGCCAGGGAATCCCAATAATGAGTTACCCAAGACTGCCGAGAGCAGGATATCACGAACTGCTGTTGTTGTGCGGTGCTGGGACGAGTACAACTGGCGCGAAGATGATATTGCCAACCTCCGATCTCTCATTACTGAGCTCGCTGTGACATCTGGTGGCCGCTATGATATCCATCTCCTAGTTCAGGTCAAGAATGAAGCTGCTCATCCGGTGTGGGCGGACGAAAGAATCTACCAAGAGCGCATTGAGGAGGCCATCCCTGAAGAGTTCAGAGGCTTGGTTACGCTGTGGTCCGAGACACAGATGCTCGCTCTTTACCAAGGTATCTACGACCACTTCACTCGTGGTCCTGATCTCCCAGTTCACGGCGTGTACCGCGGTCTGTCCATGGCCATGCAGTACTTTGCCCATAAGCATCCTGAATACGACTACTTCTGGCAATGGGAAATGGATGTGCGCTACACAGGTCACTATTACGATCTCTTTACTAAACTTGAGAGCTGGTCCAAATCACAACCTCGCAAGGGCCTCTGGGAGCGCAACTCTCGCTTCTATTTCCCCAGTATTCACGGCAGCTGGGAAGACTTCTCACAAATGGCTCGGGTCCAGAGTCAGATGGGTGTCGTAGGCGCCGACAATGTCTGGAAGGGAGTTCCTGGTTTTGAGGGCAAGTCCCCTGACTCTGACACCAAAGGCCACCGCACTGTATGGGGACCCCTTCGTCCTAAGGATGATGATGACTGGTTTGAGCCTGGCAACGATCCTGTTGCTCCTACCTCTTACGAGAAGGATCACTACAAATGGGGCGTTGGAGAAGAGGCCGATTACATCGCGCTTAGCCCGATCTTCAACCCTGATGGTACGACTTGGGGTCTCAAGGGGGACATCACAGGCTACAACCGATCCGAAGGACTCCCTCCCCGCCGGGCCAACATCATCACCACTTCGCGTATGTCGCGGCGACTGTTGACAACTATGCACAAAATGACGGCTTTCAAGAAACAATTCGCTTTCCCTGAGATGTGGCCTGCCACCGTCGCTCTGCAGCATGGCTACAAGGCCGTCGCGGTTCCCCATCCTGTATATGTTGATCGCAACTGGCCCACAGCGTACATGGCACAGGTTTACAATAACGGCCGTGATGGCGCAAGTGGAGGCTCTCGAACCAGCATTTTTGGTGATCGCGAACACAACATGCACGGCCTTTCGTGGTTCTACAATTCGGGCTTTGCACCAAATATGTATCGCCGCTGGCTAGGTCTTCGAGTGAACAATGACGGCGGCGAGGAGTTTGAAGGTACAGAGGATAAGAGCAAAAAAGGTAAGGGAGTCGGCAACATGCGTGGTGGCGAGGGCAGAATGTGTCTGCCTCCTATGCTGCTTCACCCCGTCAAGGATGTCGAGCTGCCTGTTGAAGCCCCTGAGGCTGACGTTGAGGCGGGTAAAGCCCCCGAGTCTGATCCCGGAGCCTGAATGGTCTCATTATCTTTTTGCATGGAATGGCTTTGACAGTCAAAACAAGGCGCTGGTTTTGCTTTTATGGGGGTTTCTTACGGGTCATATCGTGTCATGTCAGTTATGAAATACGCCAACGAGATGAATGACTCTGATTCGAGCTACAAGGCATTGTAGTACACAAGACATGTTTTCCAGGATAATTGGTCATAGATTTACGCGGGTTGAATAAATGAATTTGAAATTTAAGACTGTGTACATATATCGAAGATGATTTGTAAAATAACATGAAAGCAGCCACGTAGACTTCCTGGGGCCCTGCCTTGATCCAGATGCAAGCGACATAGGCTCTTGTCCACGTAAAATGTTATATTACACAATCTCCATATTATCATATTTGCCCAAAATTGGAATTGCTCTTTTGTATGATTGTTTCATCCTCCCGGAAATGCTCCCAATAGAATGCCGCGCCAATCCGTTCTTCACACTTGCGGTTCATCAAGCAAACGACATTTCCAAGTATTTTAGTGAGTTGGTCTTTTATCATGCCGTCATGCACCCAAGTCTACTCCTTAAACCACCCGCTTGACCTCAAAGAAACGTCGCAGCCACCAGACCTGGAAAAGAGATTCACCAATGACAACTCCAATGACGAACATGTTCCACCACTTGACTCGGCTGTTGGTGCTCTCGGCGGTGTTTCGGTGGGTGCGCTCACGCATCACGATGTATTCTTGTTCGTCCTTGACCTGGGCAAGAAGATCGGACAGCTTCCGAACTGCAGAATGTTGTAAGCTAACTTTGTCATTCCCAGACGATAGAATGCTCATTTACCTTCACGGTCGAGGGGGTCGGCAGGCATTTCGTGCTCGCTCACGTAGACGATTCCGTGGACGTTGAAGGAGACTTCCTTGGTGTTGGCGCCCCAGTTCTCGTTTCCGAAGCAGTATATGTATTTGCCATCATGCTTAGCTGTGAATGAATAATCGCCGTTGGAGATACTTTTCTCGTTTGTCTCGTATTGACCAGCGGGGTTGGTGATCTAGTTATAAGTTAATATCCCGATTGTTTGCCCGCCTCCCAAAGTCACGTACCCAGAAGTCAATGTCAAGGTTGCCTGCGCTGCCGAATTCGCGATCGCCAACCTGGAAAGTGACAGTCATAGTGTCGTCCTTGTGTAGGGACTCGTGGAAGCATTCACGGCCATGAGCAGGCAGGACGATGTTGTGAGCAGTGACGGCTGAGAAGACAGCAGCGGCCACGAGGGCCTTAGCCGCAGAGACGAAGTACATTATCGGATATGTATAGATCCGATCGATCGCTATAACTTCAAAGGAGTGTCGTGGGTGTTTGCGATGCTAGAGTGCTCTGACCGTGAGCATTGAATCCCGTGTTAGAGCTAATGACCGGTGTCCACTAAGTCAAGTATGGAGTTTGGATCTCGACGAATTGACACCTTTTCGCAGCTAATTGGAGGAGCTGCGGGTTGCTCCTGTTGCGGCTCTTGTCTGGACAGCCACGGTTTTGCCGAGCTCATATGTATCCTGAGTTCCTGCCAGCTTGCACCTTGACTTTCTTGCCAAAATTCACAAGCCAATCCCACATCCCCAAGCCGAAAGGGGGGAAGTGGGCGGGCGGAGTCTTGCTGTGGCTTGATCAAGCAAGGGCTTGCGGAGTAGAGATTACTGTCCTTTGGTTTGTCGTTTATCTGTCCTTGCGACTTCAAAAAGGGATGAGATGGATCATGGCGGGACCAATTGCGCGGCGTTAAATTCGTGTGATCTGGCGTTGAGAAGCAATTTTGGAGACGACATACATTCCCACGTAGCACTACAGCACTCGGAAGTCTCAATTAGAAATATGCGAATGGCAAGTCTTGACACGAAACTGACACAACAAGTGTCGCCATTCACAAACTTCTCTTATCAAAGTCCCTGAATCACCTAGAAGCGAGTACCCGTGATCAAGGCGACCTCATGTGGCGGTGCAATTGCGTTTGCCCCTCAACCCTCCCTGTCTGTCCCCTGAGTCTCTGAGATGTTGTCGAAAAATAGGCCTTGGCTCCAGTATTTCCTAGCGATCAACCAGTAATTTCCCCTCTAACGGCATGCTCACCAGCCCGGCCCCAGTAACAAACAGCCCGAGGCCAGAAAAAATAAAGACCCTAGCAGCTGGAGCCCAAAAAGAGAGCGATAATGTCTCTCACCCCTCCCCGAGTGATTGTCTTCTCACACCGACAAGTCAAACCACACGACAGCGCCCACCCCCAATCCATCCATATCCATCCATCCATCGCCGCTCGTCGTTTTTTCTGCACCACCACTCCAAGGACCGCCCCACGATCCAGTAAGTTCAGCGTCTTCCTGTCTCTTGCCCGAGTCTGTCTAGATTCCGCTGTTTGCTGCTTGTATATTCCCGATCCTCCTCTTGATGGTCTCTTCAAGAAACTCCCGTCTCACGTTGTCGCCGCCCGATCACCAAATTCGCCGTCATGCTATTACCCCGTTGATCTGCCTCGTGACGGCTCTGAATCAACTATCGACGTATAGCATAGCATAGCTGGTCATAACGGGTGATGGCGGCAGCCTGGAACGGGGGTGCTTACAAGCTTGAAGGACTATCCAGGACTCCCGATGATGGTGATGACGGAGTTGCGTTGTTGGATGTGCTCTTGGCCGTTGCCTCGATCATTCCCTTAGGTGTCCTTTCGCGATACTCCATAAAGCCATCCCGCCTCCACCATCACCAAAACATCCAACCTCCTGCTCCTCCCTTGGCTAGACGTCTCCCATATATTGTCTCAGCCTGTCTGTGGCCTTTGTCTCTTCCCTCTTTATCTCATCCCCCTTTTACACCTCGCCACGTCGTCTTCCCTCAACATCTTTCCACAGCATCGCTGACCTTGCGCCTTCGCCTTTAGGACTTCTTTTTCTACACCTAGACACACAGGCCTCGAAGCCGTAAACCGCAATCATGGGTCTCGCTTTCTCAAAGCTCTTCGACCGACTGTGGGGGAAGAAGGAGATGCGAATTCTGATGGTTGGTCTTGATGCCGCTGGTAAAACCACCATCCTCTACAAGCTTAAGCTTGGCGAGATTGTCACCACCATCCCCACTATCGGTATGAGACGTCCTCGAACCTGACAAACCCTTCATGCCGCTGACAAATGGATTCCTTTCGCATCTTATTAGGCTTCAATGTCGAGACTGTAGAGTACAAGAACATTCAATTCACTGTGTGGGATGTCGGTGGTCAGGACAAGATTCGTCCTCTGTGGAGACACTACTTCCAGAACACTCAGGGTATCATCTTCGTCGTTGACTCCAACGATCGCGATCGTATTGTTGAGGCACGAGAGGAGCTCCAGCGCATGCTCAACGAGGACGAGCTTCGCGATGCTATCCTGCTTGTTTTCGCCAACAAGCAGGATCTTCCCGTACGTCACGACCCCGCCTGGAGACTTTCTCACAAACCTCCCCTCCAATCTGTCATTTGCCCGCGTTACCATGCACTTACTGACGCTACTATTAGAACGCCATGAACGCCGCCGAGATCACAGACAAGCTTGGTCTCCACAGCCTGCGACAACGCGCCTGGGTAAGTAAAGGGCAATCAATATGAGGCCCCAGATGGTGTCTCTTTGTTCACATGCTGACCTTTTGCTTTCTTTTACCAATAGTACATCCAGTCCACCTGTGCCACCTCCGGTGACGGTCTCTATGAGGGTCTTGAGTGGCTCGCCAACACCCTCCGAAAGGCGGGTCACCAGTAGAAAGATGACGAGAGGTCTCTCCATAAAAACTCGCTTTTTCTCTCCTGCTCTGCCATATACTCTCAAATGGCTCTTTGTCTCGACTCGAGGTTTCGGTTGTAATTTGCAAAGTTATCGGTCAACCAATCGAAGATAAATCCTTGAACCAAAGTCACGTCTATTCACGTTTTCTGTTTAAGCAACCTCTTTTAACGCTTCCTTTCTCTCTCAATGGTGCTTCACTGTGAGTCTTCTGGTCAACAACATCTGCTTGCCATCGCTAGCGTCAGCTCGCTTCCTGAGGACTACAGAACGTGCTTTCTCTTTTTTTCTTCTTGGAGGAAAAGTCGGGTGATGATGGGAGGCGTCTTATGGGGATCCTCGGGATATTTGTACAGTCGTCAATCGGGTGTTGTTTGCTCTTTGAAAAGAATGCATCCTCGCTGATTTTACAATACTCTCGCAAACCGTGGCGCACTGGTATATCTATCGTTTGTTAATTTCTTTCTTTCCCATGTCACTTACCTTGGAGAACATGACCATGATGAGCAACTCAAGTAACGAGGGTTATAAACGAGGCATGAATTGGGCCACCGCAAGTTGGGGCTGTTGTAGAGATTCTATATGTTTTATTCCAAACCTTTAGTGAAACCACGAGCTTGGTTGATGTGAGTGACACACGGTCTCCAGTCTTTTGGCTAAGAGGAATAGAGGTTTTTGTTTAGAATGTTGGCTTTAATCTTGAACGGAAGACAATTTAGAAGGCCAGACGTGACTGGAACGGACCTATAACAAGTCGTCTCGAGGATCGCAAAATTCTGCATTGCATCAAAGGCTTGACCCACAATGTTCCAAACAGAATCAACTCTACCAGTAGTATGAAATATGACATCCTTAAGTGCGGTTTGAGATGGGTTGATCTCAATTGAGTGGTTATGCATTATTTGGTGTTTAGCTACATTCTACAATGCTTATACGCTTCTGTTAATACAAACTGTCCGAATTAGACATGAAATACATTAAGTCATTAAAAGAATCCTGGGTAGTCCTTCGTAATCAGGTCATTCAAGCATCCTCAGAATTGACGATGATATCCAAGCCCTCCTTGTCTTCACGAATCTTAACCTCAGCGGTCTCGCCCATCTTCAGCTGCCCTTTGATGATCTGGTCAGCGAGGCCGTTGCCAATCTCGTTGGTAATGAGTCGATTCAGGGGGCGAGCACCGAACTTGGGGTCGTAACCACGTTCCGCAAGCCAGTCTCTGACATTATCGGGAACGGAAAGGATAATGCGGCGGTCGTCAAGACGCTGCTGGAGCTCCTTCAGGCGAATGTCGACAATATCACGGATGGCGCTGCGGGCGAGACGCTTGAAGACAATGAAAGAGTCGATTCGGTTAAGGAATTCGGGTGGGTAAGCCGAGGCGACAACATCCATGACAGCCTTGCGGACTGATGGGTCGATCTCGCCATCGGGTGTCTCGCTGTAAGGGTGAAGGTGGTTTTGGCCAACAAGTATATCAGCGCCCAAGTTCGACGTCAGAACGATGATGGTGTTCTTGAAATCAACCTTGTGGCCTTGGGCATCGGTGAGGTAGCCCTCATCAAGGACCTGAAGGAGGAGGGCGGAGATATCGCGGTGTGCCTTTTCAAACTCGTCAAAGAGTAGCACAGCATAGGGCTTACGGCGGACAGCTTCGGTCAGTTGACCAGCGTCCTCATAGCCGACGTAACCGGACGGTGCACCAATAAGTCGAGAAATGGTGTGTTTTTCTTGGAATTCTGACATGTCAAAGCGAACAACAGCAGATTCGGTCGAGAACAGAAAACCCGCCAATTTCTTGCACAGCTCTGTCTTACCCACACCAGTAGGGCCCAGGAAGAAGAAGGAAGCCAGTGGCTTGTTCTCGCCACTCAAGCCAGCTCGTTGGAGACGGACGGCATTGGAAACTGCCTTGATGGCTTCATCTTGGCCCTTGACTGCTTCGCGGAGGGAATCTTCCATATGGACCAATTTCTCTATGTGTCCGGAAGTCAGCTTCGAAACAGGGATGCCTGTGATGCGGGAGACGACATTGGCGATATCGTCGGGGCTGACAGAGTCGTGGATCAGAGTATCGCTGGGCTTTGCTTCCTTAGCCTCTCCTTCCTTGGGCAACTTCTTCTCGAGGTTGGGAATAACACCAAACCTGAGCTCAGAGGCACGGCCGAAGTTCCCTTCTCTCTGTGCCTGCTCAAGCTCAAACTTAGCTTTATCCAGGTCTTCTTGGACCTTCTTGACTGATTCGATCTCAGCGCGCTCCTTCTCCCAGCGCGCATTGAGCTCAGATATTTCCTCGTTGAGCTTCTTGAGGTCACTTTCAAGTTTCTCACGCCTCTCCTTACTCGCGATATCTGACTCCTTCCTCAAACTCTCAAGTTCAATCTGGATGGTCATGATCTTGTGATCAAGGCGCATTATATCTTCGGGCTTTGACTCATGCTGCAGTTTGAGATGACTGGCTGCTTCATCCATGAGGTCAATAGCCTTGTCTGGTAGAAATCGATCGGTGATGTAGCGGTTGGATAATGTGGCAGCAGCAACCAAAGCGCCATCTGTAATGCGGACACCATGGTGAACTTCGTATTTGTCTTTGATACCTCGGAGAATACTGATAGTATCTTCCACAGAGGGCTCGCTAACAATGATAGGTTGGAATCGTCGAGCCAGCGCAACGTCCTTCTCGATTTGACGGTATTCGTTGAGAGTTGTTGCACCACAGCATTGAAGTTCGCCACGGGCCAAAGCAGGCTTCAGGAGATTTGAGGCATCAATCGAGCCTTCAGCCTTCCCAAGTCCGAGGAGTGTGTGCAATTCATCAATAAAAAGGATAACTTCTCCATGAGCTTGTTCCACTTCTGTCAAGACCTTCTTTAACCTCTCTTCGAAATCTCCTCTGAACTTAGCACCGGCAATGAGAGAGCCAAGATCAAGGCTGATGACCCTCTTGTTCTTGATGCTCTCAGGGACGTCACCTCGGACAATACGGAGGGCAAGACCCTCAAGAATTGCTGTCTTTCCAGTACCCGCGTTACCGATCAGGACAGGATTATTCTTGGTTCGCCTTGACAAGATTTGAATGGTTCGCTGAATCTCTGCATCTCTTCCAATAACTGGATCCAGCTTTCCATCCTTGGCTCGGGCAGTCAAGTCGATACCAAATTGTTCCAGAGCAGGCTTCTCCTCTTCACCACCCATGTTCATCCGGTGAGTGCCACCAGGAGGGTGTGGACGGCCATTGGCATATGACCTGATAGCAAGACTTGGAATCAATCGTAGAGAAGTTGGTCTCAAAGGTTGGGTAGCTAGCACCCGTGTAAGTGGTTGGACGGGTCGGGTCCGGGCACTAGCAGCAATGCGCTGCGTTGATGCAATTATTTGCTTGCGTGCTTGCATGTTATGCACTGTGGTAGAGGACATGTAAAGAACGGCTAAGGAAAAGAAAACGAGAGCAAGATCGTGGATTTCTTGGGCATGCAGGAGACCTTTTATTATCTACGACAAGAAACTCGGCTACACGCTTCAAGGCGAATGGAGCATATTCTCGCAAGTTCGATCATCCGTCATTGAGAGACGCTAGAACTGATAAGATAAAGTAGAGCCAGCTTGTATCCGATAATCATGTGACTGATCTCGCAAGACAGAAAACTTACGTGATGGCCCAGCGCATATGCCGTCACCTACGACGCGGCTTGTTAATAAGAAGCAAGGTAAGGAGGCCAGGAACAAGTTTATCTGCAAACGCAAATCTTCTGGCATGTTCCTTTTCTTCAGTCTTCTACCATTCAGACGTA
Source organism: Fusarium verticillioides 7600 (assembly GCF_000149555.1). NCBI lineage: Eukaryota > Fungi > Ascomycota > Sordariomycetes > Hypocreales > Nectriaceae > Fusarium > Fusarium verticillioides. Next base: position 2,814,563 of record NC_031675.1, on the reverse strand, counting down.
AATTTATCATGTGATGCTTGTACATTGTTGGTCTTGAACAACTTCTAACTAAAAGGCTTCAGGTATTTCGTTATTGAGTGGCACGCTAGAAAATTTTGGCAACAACCTGCCCTAAGAAGCTCTGCCACGTGACTCTTTCAGTGGGGAATTTGGCCCGGCTTTGATTGGGCAGTTCGCCACACTTTCTAGGCTTCGCCCACAAAGACAATTTACATTTTGGGCCTACACCACCTCAACACCACCGACTTCACTTCCTCTTTTCACCCAACCCCAAGTCAACCAGCCAGGAGAGTCACAATGTCGGCGAAGCCCACGAGCAAGACATTCGGAAAGTCGACCCGAGAGGTTCCTGCCTCTTCGGAGAAGGCTAAGAAGTGGTACCCCGCTGACGACGATGCCGAGAACAAGAAGGTAAGTCTTTTGGTGATGATTGCGATGCACTTGCAACCAGTTGCGTTGTGTTTTGGAGTGCGCGGTTTGGATATGGGAACCGAGGAGTTGAGAGAATGAGTTTGGTCCCTGGCAATCCGACTGCCATCGCAACAAGAACATACTTTGAACGACGAAAGACTTCGAATTCCAATGCCATATATATCGAACGCACAGATCTGCAAAGCCTGCGACAAAATACCGATTGACGACTGCACTTCCTTTCCATATAGCAACTGCCTGAGCAATCTTCAGCATAACCGAGTGCCAGCCTGCTAACAGCTGAAACCACAGGTCCGCAAGGCTGTCCGATCTTGGGCCCCTCGCAAGTCCCTTCAGCCCGGTACTGTCCTCATCCTCCTCGCTGGCCGCTTCCGTGGCAAGCGCGTCATTCTCCTGAAGTCCCTCGACCAGGGTGTCCTCCTCGTCACCGGCCCCTTCAAGATCAACGGTGTTCCTCTGCGACGAGTTAACTCCCGATACGTCATCGCTACCTCCTACAAGGTCGACATCTCCGGTCTCGACGAGAAGAAGATCGAGGAGGTCTCTCAGCCCAAGTACTTCACTGCTGAGAAGGCCAAGGAGAAGGCTGGTGAGGAGGCTTTCTTCAAGCAGGGAGAGAAGCCCCAGGTACGATACAACAAGCCCAGAACAGAACTCGCAAAGTATCACGTCACTGACAGCTCTTTACAGAAGAAGGAGGTCAACAGCAGCCGTGCCGCCGACCAGAAGGCCATCGACAAGGCTCTGATTGCCAACATCAAGAAGGTTGACATGCTGGCTTCTTACCTCTCCAGCTCTTTCAGCTTGAGGAAGGGTGACAAGCCCCACGAGATGGCCTGGTAAATGTGCAATCTTGTGCCGGGGTGATGGGAGTACCGGGGTTGCGACACAACGGGTTGTAGAACGGCAAGGGTCTCCGAAATGGGCTGGTTTGGCCAATTGCATTTGGAAGTCGACGGCATCGGTCCTATTTTGGCGTCTGTAATCAGGTTTTACAGTCAAAAAAACAAACGAGCATACAAAATTCTAGAGGCTTCCGGTCAGAGGCCGATGATGATGAACTTCACTCGGACATCCCATCTCCTAAGTGATAAAAACAACTGGTGTGAGCTAAGAGTTCTCAGATCTGATATAGTCAAAAAGGACATTGATTTATGAATGATCAACATGATTTCAAATTTTCTGTGCGTTCATCGGTCTGCGGGTGTGTCGATCCTCTCCGGGTGGGCAAAGGATGACTGAGATGAGGATTCATAACATCAATATGAGTTCTATCTAATCTCTTTACTTATTCTCAAATTGCCATCCCAGTAACGCAGCCATGATGTTGCTTGTTTTTTGTTTTTTGTTTTTGTTGTTTTTTTTGTTTTTTTACAAGTCGCGCTCCACCCAGCTCTCAATCATGCCATTCAATGAAGCTTCGTAGTGCTTGATCGAAACCTTTCCAGATGCCTCATCCAAAGATGTATTGGCCTGGACGAAGACCTTGCGAGGCTGCTTGTTCTTGAGAACAATGTCACGGACCTTCTTGCCCCAGAATTCAGTGTCAACCGTTGTCATGTGCACGTAAAAGTCAGTACCAGTCTTGACATCAGCGGTCGATTTGTAAATGTGCAGCTTCTGGAGATATTTGGCGACAGCTGGTGAATTTATTAGCTCATGTCCAGTCGTCGGAGATAAATCTTACCATCTCGGCCAGCTGTAAGGATCTTGGAGCGGTCCAACTTGATGGTCAAATCGGAAAGATCATCCTGTTTGTAATCAAGCTTGCAGAAATCGTCCTCGGCCTCAAGGAAGCACTTGAGGATGGAGAAGCGAGCTTGGCTATGAGCCTGGCCCCATTTCTGGCTCTTAGGGTCCCACATCTCAAGGGAAGCAAGTCCAGCTCGGGCCATGGACAGGTAGGAGGCGAAAAGCACATCACCAGCTTCTCCATTGATATCCTCGGAACCATCACCAAATCCGAAAATCTTGAGAACGGGGAACTCGCAGCTCAGGTGCATGGCAACAAGCTCAGCACGGCACTCCTCATACGAGGCCGCAATGCTACCAAAGACAGAACCCCAAGTCTGTCCGGGCTTGTACCAGGTTGTGATAGGCTTGTTATCCACAGGACTGACGGGAGGGTTCTCCTTGTCAAAGTTGTAGGTGCCTGGGGATGTCTCTTGGAGAAGTTTACCGCAACCATGGCCTAACGAATATGAGCAGCAGAATCAAGAGACTCGAGGTAGTGTTACATACCAGTAAGCTCGTGGAGGCCAACTTGGACTTCAAAGGAAGCGTCTCGCTGCTTCTTGTAGACCTCAAGATCTTCGTCTCGAATGAAAGGAATCTTCTCATCAGGGGCCTTGGCACTGAGAACATTCCCCAGTGACACATTCTTAAAACCCTCGGTCTGGCGGATATCGTCATAGTTGGGGCTACGAACATGTCAGCAATCCACTTTCCGCTTGACATCGATTTGTTTCGGGAACCTACATGTTGATACCAGCAGGAATACCAGAACCTAGACCCGATGTTAGCATGTGTGGATTTGATGAATTCAGCATCACTAGGTCACTAACCAGCAAAGGTGAGAACCTCGAGGGATGTGAAGTCGGGAGACAGGAATTTGTCCTTCTCGAACTCCGAGCCCCAGGGCAACAGCGGAATGAGCTTGGGGGCGTTCTTCACGAGCTCTCCAAATGCGCGAGTTCGCTCAACTGGGCAACGGTCAGTGACTGGTCAAGTATCTGGCTTGTATAAATCTCACGGTTGACCACTATATAAAAAGTCAGTACTTAGTTTCTCGTCTGGGGTGTATGGTGATAAGAAGCTTACTAGAGGCAAAGCCTTCCCACTCTCCGCGAATACCAGCAGGGTCTCGATAGGTCTCGATGAAGCCAATGTTAGACTCAACCATAGGACCCTTGTCCTTGATCCAGTATCTTTGACTATCCTTGAAGGCCTCCAGTGAGCCGGACTCAAAGGACTTGCTGTAAGCCTCGTGCATCTTCTTCTGGGTATCGTTCTCGGCATTCTCGGCAGCACCGTTGATGAAAGCTGTGATGTTCTTCATCTCCTCAGCATAGTCACCGTAGACCAGCTTGATTGTCTTGCTCTTGAGAGGTCCGTCATCCACGGCAAACTCGGTCTGCTTGCCAATATCACCTCCTTCACTGGGGATTTCCTTGACAGCCGACGCGATCAGTATCTCGTAGTTGCCCTCTGAGGTCTTGCGAAGTCGGTTGTTCTCGGGCAAAAGACCCTTGGATTCCATCCAGTCAGAAACAGCCTTGATTTCGTCCTTTATAATGTGCGAAGATTCAGGGTAGTAAGTAGTCATGTGCCCGTCGTCGGGATAGCCAAGGTGCATCATGGCGGGGTTACTAGAGCTGAAGATGCCTCCCTTTGTCGCCTCGTAAAACTTGTTGGCCTCGGGTGAGGTGGAAGCGAGAGCAGCCACAGTCTTCTCCGAGCACCGGGGAATGAACTTGGAGTCACCGAAGCTCTTATAGTTGCCATTGTTGCCAAGAAACATAGCAGCGTACTCGAGGAACCGGGTAAGCTCATCCTCTTGGACGCCAGCCTTCTTTGCTAGGGCAGTCCAATCGCCGTTGGTAGACTTGTGGAGAGTCAAGATCAAGTCAAATATTGGCTCAGACTCGGGGGAGATCTGTCGAAGGACAATTCTGGTACCAGCAAAAGCAGCTCTATAATTGTATGTCAACATAAGCCACACGACCCCTCTCTCATAAGCATTGTTGCCCCTCATTCCAATTTGATCGAGCTTCACAACTTATACACAATCGGTAATAAAACTTACTTGCTGACAAAGTGAGCGTAACGCTTCTGCTTGTCATTCAGTGCATCGAAGTGCTTCTCAATCTCGAGCCTAACCACCGAGGGGGGCTTGTCGGCGAGGTAGTGGACCAGCTCGTTTGGATTCATGACGATGGCAGAGGTCGAAAATTTGTGAAGGCTCTGGTGGTTGAAAGACTTCGTAAGGCGAGGAATGGGTCGTCGCGTCAGGGTAGTTAACTTCAAGGCCGCTGTTCTTGGTGAAGGTAGTCTCTGAAGTATAAGAGACGGTGAGTTGGGAAAAGGCATGCCCGTGGCTGTGACTGACGTTTTTAGGTCACGTCGGCCAATGAATCTTTGTTAATCTGGGGACAAACACAGCTTCCTAAACGTGTCAAGGCGGCAAACAGAAAGCCCAAAGCTTATTGCCTATAGCAGCTAGTAAGGCGGCGGTGCACAAAGCCCCATCGTAAAAGCCAATGAGGGCTCTGCAACGAATTGGATATTTTTGTTTCATGATGTTGGATAAATTTGAAAGCTTACAGTTGAATTGACCATACGGAGTAGTTACCACTGAGAAACGAAGTGTTGTTTCACTGCACGGCTCTACGCAGCAGTTGCTCTCCAATGCCGCCATCCTGTTGCCAACACGTCGTATCCCCTAGGGTCATGTCAGCCTTGACTTAGCTACAGTTCTGTCTGTCACAGGTGCTAAAGCTTCAATCACACATAAATATCGTATACTGATGAACGGCTGATGGTAAACCCCGCAAGAACTCGTGGTTGGCACCTTATCCCCTATGGTTGCCATGCTGGATATTGAAATTCATCCACAAATTGGAACCAGCGAGAAACCGTGGAATGTTCTGAGGTCTAGGGTAAGCACTTATTGATACGCTGCTTGGCAACGTGCTGGTAATTTATGAACCCTAGCCTTTCTAACATTGATATGTTTAAAATTGAAAGGCATTGCCCTCATTGCGTAGTGCTTTTCGGGATGTGGACGCCAGTCACTTCTTTCGACCACATATGATGATCAGTTCCTCTCAAACAAGGCAGGATAGTTGCCGACACATACTTGTATGGAGAAAGATAAAGCGAATCGAACCGAAGTGTCAAACCGAGGAGCCTTTTAGTTCTACCACCCCTGGCCACTACAGACGGGTGGGCTTTACCCTAACTGTGATTTCATGCGGTACCTCCCTCAGATGTCTAATGCCGTGAAAGGCTCCATTGACATTGGATCTAAAGACACAGTGCTTTCCGAAACCCGAATCAATTGCATACACTTTTGGTAGCAATACTACTACATAATAGGTAGGAGAGACAGGACAAATACTCGTGTAAAGAAAACCTCACTGACTGTCTATCATGACTGGTCTAACTATTGCAGAGATACGGAACGGATTGGAGGACACAACACAGTTGCGCATGCACTAATGAATGTCCCGATTTGTACTCCGTACGGTCAGCAAATCCGGGGTGCTTCCAAGAAAGGGCCAATAAAATATCATGGCCATCAAACAGTTGCACAATACCAAAATTATTCGAGAATTTAAGCACTCAGCTATTTTAAGCGGTGTGGCGTTGCAGGGTCGCAACTCGGCAGAGGATTGAGATGTGAAGCTAGGCCAAGCCTCATCCTGCAAGCAAGCGTTAGTACGGTCAACTACGGAGTACATCAGCCGGCGTTGTCGACCGAGCCAAGCCTTCGGAATCTAGCAAACCAGCTAGGCGGGACACCAGGGTTGGGGTGACATGGATGGCTGTCTAAGACAATTGTAACTCTAGCCGGGGAAGCTCTTGTGATTCCCCCGAATTGGACGATGCTAATGTGATTCCTGGAGCAAACAACTGATGTGTGACTGATCTGATTGCCAATGTTTGCCGGCGGAAATGTGGAAGGATTGATCATGCCGAGTTCCCATTCGTGCTTCCATATCTGCTGATCGATGTGAGCATTCGCATGTATCCTCCGTCTTGCTCATTGGGCGATATGATCCCTCTATGTTTAGCATAGCGTTCCTATACCCGAGCGGAAGGACGTTTCGTATTTTGTCATTTTGTTCGTGACCGAATGCTCTGTGCTTTGAATTGTCGTTCACCAGCTGACCTTCTACCCCCACGCTATTACTCCACACTCAACGCTACTGGGTTTCTCTCCTTGTGCCTTTTCCGTTCCCCTTTGCCCTGTCCTGTTTTGGGTAAATCTCTCCCGAGCCGTGACTTGTGATTGGATCACGAGTCGAGGTCTTGAAAAGTGATACTCAGCTGAAAGAAAGCATACCCGTGCAGGAATTCCTATGTAGTTGGAAGAAAGGCTATGATTCGATTTTGGTCTGGATCTTGAATTCAAATCGAGGGCCCTGCCTGGGCTGCTCGTTAGTGGGTGAGGTGAGCAACCAAATATCTATCAATACCTGTAAAGCTAGGTAGGCCTAGGGTGCCTAAACCAGCGTTTATGGGTAGCATGAATGACAACCGCGCGATCGGTTTAGTGACCTCGGTCAAATACGCTTGGAATAATAGGAGCCGTTAGGTAAACCACCCCAGATGTAAGAACACTCCTGGCGTTGAACCACAGTACCAAAATCAACTGGTCTACCTATCTATGGGCGTACTATGTAAGTATTCGGAACTTATCTAGGTCTTTTTGTGGTTTTGGATGAAGATCTCGAGTTTTTCTCGCCTCCCTTGAACTACTCAGAAAAGAGGACGCTAAAAGTATGGTATAGTGGGAATGTTAAAAATGAGGCTCTCGACGGGCGAGTGCTATCAACGAACAATGACATGGGAGGGTGTCCAATTTTCCGACCGGGAAAGTCGGACCAGCACATCGGTACACCCGATCACCAGCCAAGTTTTAACCCTTCCCTTATTATCGGTCACTGGAATTCGCTTTAGATTTACCATGAAACCATTTGCCAAGTTCGGCTCATATTGGATCAGGCGGATAAGTGTTCGAGACTGATCCCCAGCAACACTCGGCTTTTGCCGGATTCCTCAGCTTGCTCAACGTTGTTATCGGATTCGAAATAAACAGAGCCAGACAAATAGAACCCACGACATAGATGATTATATGTAGACCAACTAACAGGTGACGCTGCATGTCGTTATATCGGGGGTCGTGCGAGCTGGCACACGTTCGGTTCGGCGGCCAGAGTTTCCAGAATTACCCAACTGCGGAAACTCCGCGCAAGATTTTCCCCGGGGAGCATGATAGATTCGCCCCTGTTCTGCTATTCAAACTTCTATCCGGGTAATGTGAAGCTGATGATTTGCACTCCATGAATGAAGCGTTGCATAGCGCCAAATGAAATACACAGTCTAACTAAGTGAAAATTCGCTGGAGCTGTGGTCTTGTAAACTGAACTGGAACACGAAAAGGAACGTGCAGTGAGCTCGTGACCTCACAAGCCATGCACATATGAACGGGAGAGTGACAGGGGCTGATTCTGGGTAATGTGAGTTGGATGGAATTTGGGGTCCAAGGAACCATCATCATGTCCCACAGGGAGCGTCATAGGCCAGATCCTCACCAATCTTTTGCCCTTTCCCCTGATAGTCTCAGATTGCATCTCGAAATTTTTGATCCACCATGATATATCCACTGCCATGTTGTTACTCTCCAACACACAGCTACGTAGATACATAGCACAAATGAGTGAGATCCATTGTGACTGGACAGCCTAATAAGGTAGTCAAGAGAGAAAGGTGCATGGTAGTTAGCCGTACAGTAGATTCTGGTGACCTTTTTCCGACCTCAACCAATTGGTCCAGAGCCCTAGTCACCCCCAGACGGCATGCTGCCACCGGGCTCCAAAGCCTGGCCTAGGTTGCGGAGTTGGATCCCTTCCAGCGGGTGACAGTCACCCCCGGGCCCATTTCACTACACCCTGGCCCCCCCCTAAGGGAGCAAGAAAACACCGGGCCCTAAAGTAGAGTGTCAAAATAAACCCAGTAAAAGCCCCCTAAACTTAGGTTAGAATTACCTCAATATTTCTATCTATTAGGGTTGAGGTCCTGAGTTTTCTTTCCTTCCCGAGCCCCCACGCCACCTGTGGAAGCAAATGTAGGTCGGGCTGTGCGAAATAGTGGATGTTGGAAGTTTCGTGCCTGCCCCGGGCTTCTCTCCGTGCCCTTTTCCTTGAGCCTGAATTAGGTACATCAGCTATGACTTGTACCGTCATCAACCTTATATAGATCCCTCTGGCCCCCGTGTCTCTCGGTCAAACTGCTCTACTGATTTGCAATTCTTGGCTTTTTCCTGTTCACATCTTGATTTACTCAATCGATTCATAGACATTTGACCGTCCCGTTACTACGTCATTATCATTGTCATTCCCATTCATCGTTGCCAGTCTCACCTCGCTCGACCTTCAGTTATACACCAAGCGACAGGCGTCATTAGAGACTTGTTTAACATTGTAAATATTCCTGAAAGATTGGCTTTGTTGGCTCTCTTCATTGCTTGATACGAAAATGCTTTCCTACGAACCCACACCAATGTCAATCAAGACTCCCACAAAACCAACTACCATTGCTTTGCCGCCCACCACTTCGTCACCAATGACGGTAGCGTCCCCATCCATCAACTCTGCCACCATCAATGGCCACAAAGCCCAGGGACAACAACACATCTGGCTGGTTACGGGCCCTGCCGGCTGTGGAAAGACAACAGTCGCTGGTTATTTGGCTCAATCATTAGGCCTGCCTTATATTGAGGGTGATTCGGTATGTAGAACTTTTGCAGAATGCCCCACGTTATGAAAATGCCCCAGCGTTACCACTAACACGGTTTTCTCATTAGTTCCACCCTCCCGCCAATATTGATAAGATGCGAAATGGTATTCCCTTAACTGACGCCGATCGATGGGATTGGCTCACAGCTTTACGGGAAGAATCCATCAAGAGACTGAATTCCGGATCCAATGGAGTGGTCCTTACTTGCTCGGCTCTCAAGCGCAAGTATCGCGATGTCATCCGCGTTGCTGGATACTACGATCACCGCATTCAGATCCACTTCGTTTTCCTTGACGCTTCTGAGGAGCTTCTTCTCGCCCGTGTCGCCCAACGACAAAACCATTACATGGGCGCCAATATGGTCCATAGCCAATTTGAGACCCTTGAGCGACCTCTGGCCGATGAAAAGGATGTTATCACCATCGACGTCAGCCGACCCATAGAAGAGGTGGAGCGTGAAGCCCTCAGCAACGTGTTGGAAACAATCACCAAATCTCAAGACAAGCCATGAGCGCTAGACAGCGTTGGAAAACAATGTTTGGTACGCTTTATATCCATTTGGTACATATTTACCGGCTTCAGCGTATACTGCCGACCCGCCATACACAGTCATTTTGGACAATTTTAGGCGAGGCCTTATTATCAAGCAGGGAGTCACAGCGTTATGGTTATATATGCATTCAGGATTTCGGAGTTCAAAGATTTAAAAGGCGTTCGGAACCAAGAGTCTTGTCATTGCCCAGTACCAATGAACTCGGACAGCTCTCCGATGAGGCGCGACCAGGGAAAAGAGACTAGCTAGCTTGGTGCAGTCCCCCGCAAAGTGTCAGAGTTGCAGTCAGTGTACCGCATGAGCACAACTGGGGCTGCTTGCTTATCACTTATGTACACGGATAGGCTAAAAAGAAGGGAAGGAAAGATACTCCCTCATCCCCAGGATTCTGTTTACGCTGCGCGCATGAGGTGGGAGCCAAATTTGAGCGAGATATGAAGCCAGCTTGGAGGATTGCGATATTATCTACTCCATGTCAGAAGATGCATGATCTGCTTCACTTGTTAGGGCAGAAATATACACAAATGTTTTTGCACTACAAACCCATTAGTACTATGCGATGTCTGCCGTCCGTTTGCTACGAGCCTAGGAGGTTTCCTGTAATTTTACTCGCGGAGGAGACATCTGTTCCGGCATTGGCTTTCAGCTATCCAGTTGAACAAAGTCTACTGCATCATGACAACTCAACCCACTTGACCACGGCTCAGCTCGTCTGATTGAAAATGCCTCTGACCGACAAGCGAGCGAGTGATAGCTCATACTAATACTTGGAATGTAATTGGAAGCTTCGGGTCGGTGTGTTGTCATCATGCAGGGTAAAACCCATTCGGCATTGGAGACTGAGCGATTTGCATCACGAGGTTATCAATGCAACGGAATCAGGGTTCTATAGCTTGGGCCAACATCATCACTCTTGATGCTGATGTAGATTGTATGGATTCTCCGGCCGCTCACTCCCTTCGCCTCGCCATTATCAAAAATGAGACCTTGAGATTTAGCCAAACCGGGATTCATTGCCGAGGAACAATGCAATATCGCGGCTCAGCAGCGTCTCACCAGCTTTGTATATCCTCTTTCGTGTTCGTAATTTATGAATTTTTGGTAATCTAGATTATATACATTAACGCCCTCTTATCTATTTCAGATGCATTACCATAAGATCCGGCTCTTCCACTATTTGTCTTACAACCTCAGCGGCTCGCGCCATGGTAGCGCCATCAATAACTCGGTGATCAGCACTCCAGCTGAAGTTGGTGACCTGCTTCTTGACCATGTTCTCGTTCTCGTCAAACGCAGGTACTGTGCGCATGCGTCCAATGCCCAGAATGGCCACTTCGCGTTCCACAATGACAGGACTGACGTATGTACCACCCACGTTTCCAATATTGGACACTGTAATGGTGCCCCCTTGGAAATCAGCTGGCTTAAGCTTACCCTGGCTGGCCAATGCCTGAAGCCGTGAGAGCTCTGCCGCGATGGATAGGATGTTGAGAGAAGCGACGTTCTTGATCACGGGCACGACAAGCCCTCCGGTGGTGTCCATAGCGATACCAATGTTGTGTTGTGATCGATGAACGAGGCATGGCTTGTTAGTCTTGGGGTCAACATCCACCCTGGCATTGAGCATTGGGTACTGATTCAACGCTAATGAGACAGCCTTAACTATAAAGGGTAGATATGATAGCTTGGTAGGTTGTCCGTCGGCTGTAGGGCCCTTGGCAATAACACGGTTTAGTCGCTTCCGAAGCTCCACGAGACTCGTGAAGTCAATCTCGTCCGCGTAGAGAAAGTGTGGGATGGTCAATGACCTTGTCATAGTCTTGAACATCTGGAGTTGTGTGTTGGAAAGAGGCACAACTGTTTCGGCTTGTACCGAGGTGCCTTGTGGCTTGGAAGACGCAGCAGTTGGAGATACTTGCTGGGCACTATCCTTGGCATCCCTCTCCTTGACAAATCTGTAGATATCTTCCTTGAGAACCCTGCCATCTCTTCCAGTGCCATCAACATCTGCGATGTTCACATTGAGCTCCTTGGAAAGATGCCGCACAGCTGGAGTAGCGATGCTGGCGCATTTGCCCTTCTCCCTGACGGTTGTCTCGATAGGCGCTTCTAGATTCGCTTGCTGCTCTGTTCCGGCCTCAGACGCTGTAGGTGGTGGTGGAGGCACATCCACTTTGTCGGCTTGTTGATTTGATAGTGCGTCAACGTCCTCGGCCTTTGCCTCGCCTTCAATATCAATGTCAACAAAGGGTTTGCCGACTTTGGCCATTTCGCCAGCTTCGTAGTGCAGCTTCTTGACCACGCCTGAGAAGCGGCTTGTAATCTCCACAGATGCCTTATCACTTTGGACTTCGCATAGTGGAGAGAACTCTTCGACGCGGGCACCGGGTTCCACGAACCACTGAATGACTTCACATTCGACGATACCTGGCTTGTGTTAGTCAGACCGGATGACATGGAAAAATTCGCATTCACAGGCTTACCTTCGCCAATGTCAGCCAGAACAACAGGTTTGACAGCCATTAATCTTCTGGATTCACTGAACCATCTTTGAGTCTTGGCCATCATAGGAGCTCGAGAGCCCACTACCATGCTGCCCATGCCTTTAGCAACATGCCATTGCTTCTGTAGCGCACGAGATCCTCGTTGAAGAAACATGATTGCTGGCTATTGGGCCTGTAAGGAGGAGAAGGATGGTCAGAGATTGCCAATAAAAGAGCCCGAGTCATCCTCATAAGAGAGAAGAGATGGTAAATATCCATGGTAGTTTAAGCCGAAGGGCTGGCTTCCATCGGCCCCGTCCGTGGATAACCGCCAATCCGGGGGAATGACGGCACTGGCGAATACTAAGCCCGATCGAACCGCATCTTCGGCTCTATCTCAACCCCCACACTGCCGATACAATGGCCCTTGGCTCCACTGCTCCCGTCAACGTGGGGACTCTATGGAATGGAACTCAAGTGAATTTTCAACGTCGGGCCTCAGGTTTGGAGAGCCGCAAAGCCCGTCCCCTCCCCTGCCAGCCATGATGGCATCACGACGACTCGAGCTGAGCCTCTCCAGCCTCGCTCGCCGACCTCTAACATGTTTCCTTTGCGAGGCTCGTCGTCCATTCACGACTTCGACCATCCGACTAGCGAGGGCTGAAAAGCCTGGATCTGGTGCATCGTTAAATCCCCAAGAAAATGTTGCTAAGCCAATTGAGGCCCCGCGAAGTTATGGAAAGCGACAAGAAGGACACTTCGTACCGAAACCTCTTCCTCGTCCGATCGGAATGCCCCTGCCGCCTAAAGCTGGAGAGAACACTGGAATCGATAATCGATCGCTGCGACAGCGACGTGAGGATTTTGTAAATTATGACAAGCACTTGCAACGGCGCAAGGAGCTGTAAGAGCATCATGGCTGGCTGGCAACATGCACGCACACACTAACGCTTCTTTGTACACAGAACTGCGAAGATTTCACGGCCGTACTTTCGAGATTGGGGTAACCTTCAATACCATGAGGGTAAATCCTTCATCGCGCCTCCACGCCTATTTAAGGCCGAGTTGTCACTATTCTTCCCCAACTTTTACGGCGAAACTCTACTGAAGACGGATAAGAACCCGCGCGATACTACACCACTCCTTACTGGCAAGGCAACAGTCGTCTCTTTCTTCAGCAGCCGCTGGGCTGAGCAGCAAGCTGCGACCTTCACATCTAAGGGGGAAAACCCCGGGCTTCATGAAGTGCTAAATAAGCACCCGGACACGACACAGATTGTCAACATCAACTATGAAGATAATGCCGGCAAGGCATGGCTGGTGCGTTTCTTTCTGGGTTCATTGCGAAAGCAGTTCCCAGAGAAGGATTGGGATAAATACTTCCTTGTCCGACGAGGCGTTACCGACGACATTCGCGAATCCATCGGTCTACTCAACAGCAAGGTCGGATACGTCTTTCTTGTCGATCAGTATTGCCGGGTTCGATGGGCGGGCAGCGGAACTGCTCATCCCGTTGAAGCAGAAGGCTTGGCAAAGGGCCTCTCACGTATAGTTGACGAGATGAGGAATGAAGCTACCTTGCCCGCCACTGCAAAGGAGCAACATCCAGGCAAACACCATCTCGAGGTTCCGAAAATGCTGTAATTAGACGCCTTCTGGTAGAGGAAGACGATTGTAACTTTAGACATCCTAGACATCCATGGTCCAACCATGATTGTACAATATAAAACACGCTGATACCCCTGAACACCTGTGCATCCTACAAAAGCAAGCTCGCCAGTTTCACGAGAAGAGGAAGAATATAATGAAACAGAACGCGACAAAGCTTCCCATGATAATCCCGTCCCTCCTCTTCTTTGCTGATATCCTTCCAATCAGGGTATTGATCCCAGGTACTTGGCTTGCCGCATGCGTGATCCTCCGATTGATACTGGCCAAGGTTTCACGCTGCAAATTAAAGTTGTCATTGACTGCGTACGCTTGGCTGAGAACGCTGTCCGCCATACTGTTGCTGTTGTCAATGCGATTGCGCTCTTCCAGCATGTAATCAGCCTCGGCAGCTTCAGGGTTGTTCTGGCGGTATTCATCGATATCCGAGCGAACATTGGTCAGAAGGTTGGCCCGATCGCGCGCTTGTTGCAGTGTTGAACGCAGGCGCGCCAGATCTCTCTGATGGCCAGTAAGCTTCCTTCGAAGGAGGGACAGGTTGTTCTGTTTTGAAGCAGAGGATGCGAGATTGGGTTCGGAATCAAGAAGTCGACTGAGCTGGCCGTTGACAGTTTCGCGCTGATGCGATGTTAGTGTGTTATATAGCAGCTTGTTAGCAAACAGGATCAGTGTATACCTTCTCTAGCAACTCTTCCAGCTTTCTTTCTGTTTCGCGCTCTTCTTCTGTGGGTTTTGGTGGTACGTTAGAGGCTGTCGAGAATTGTGAATATGTGTGGAACAAGGTATCCGTCTAAGTTACAACGATGTCAGCTAATAGTCTGGCGCATGGTATCGTTTGATGTACCTGGGTCTCCAACTGTCGAGCTTGTTGTCGGAGCTGAGCCCATCCGGCGACTCCATTCGTTGTCGACATTCTGTCTATTAGAACTCTGGGGTTTGTGACAATATGGTGATGTATTCGTATGAGCATCAAACGGTACTAGCCTTCCACCTCGCTCATCAACTAAGGTAGGTAAGGTAACTCCCTGACCACCCTTGCCGAGAGATGGCAGAATTGGACACCGCCTTACGCTCGCCTGATCATGTGATACGCAACGTGACATAGCACGTGCTGTCACGAAATCAAAATTCTTTGTGCAGGAGGCTGCCCCACTCCTGCCCTAGATTTCTTAACCTGTGCACGGCAACGACATCGCGACACTCACTGAAAGCTTGAGGCAGATATCTTCGCAACACCTCGTCGACACCACTTCGCATACCACTTCGAAGCTATTCAAGATGGTGAGTACGAATGATCCTCGCCCTCTGTCACGGTAGTTGTCGGCTTGTTTTGTCGCCGTCTCGTGCGGCTGTCAAACCATTCGAACTTTTCATCGACCAAACCACACAAAACACATTCACGATCGTTTTTCCACTCTCGAACCTCGGCCATTGTTTCGATCTAGCAACCCACAAAACATGAACATGGGAAGGACAAATCACTGACAGGTTGTAGTCGTCGGGCAAGGTCAAGGCTGGTGCGCTCTGGGGCAAGAACAAGGATGATTTGACAAAGCAGCTCGCTGAGCTCAAGACCGAGCTTGGTCAACTCCGCATCCAGAAGGTCGCCTCTTCTGGCTCCAAGCTGAACAGGATGTGAGCACTTCTCTCTCTGCAACAGTGGTGTTGGAGGACATCGTAAAATCAATAGCGACATATGGCTAATACGTTTCAAACAGTCATGACATCCGCAAGTCGATCGCCCGTGTCCTGACCGTTATCAACGCCAAGCAAAGGGCTCAGCTTCGACTCTTCTATAAGAACAAGAAGTACGCCCCTCTCGACCTCCGACCCAAGCAGACTCGTGCCATCCGCCGCCGACTATCACCCGAGGAGAAGTCCCGTGTCCTCGAGAAGACCAAGAAGCGCACTGTTCACTTCCCTCAGCGCAAGTTCGCCATCAAGGTACGATGATTCGACGCCTTTGGAGGATTAACAACTCTATATGGCAAAACACACGTCCCGAGAACCAAACACTGACGAAAAGAATGCAGGCTTAAGTTAAAATGCTTGTAGTTTCTGGCGTGACAAGGACAACGGGTAGAAAGGAAACGGGGTATGGAGGGCGTGGCGTGCTTTTTCTTTGAACTAAAGGCTTCGAAATTTGCATCGCATGGCTCAGGGAATCTCGGTCTGACTTGTACTTATTTCCCGGCTTGGGCCTCGATTCGGGACGGCATGTCCACAACGGACTGCCTGGACAGGCAGTCTTTTGAAAATAAAAATGAGGTCATGATCAAGAAGTTCTGAGTCTGTCTTTGTGATAGTTGTGACAAGATGGTTGTGTCCATGTAGGAAGGGATCGTATGCCTTGGACAATCAAAGCTTTATTGCTCTGGCAGGAATCTGAAACATATACAATTTACCAGATCCTCCAGAGACTTACTCCAGATTTTGTGTTGGTTTATGTTAATTCGTCTACTGGATTTCAACTGGCCCTGGATCTCTTGGGCCTAAGGTATACTGATAAAATTCTTTTGTATGGGTCGGCCACATTCGGTCGGTCTTTAGAGGCGCCTCGGATCGCTCCAACCTGCATCACCCCCACCATAACTCCATCAACGAGTGAAGAAGGCACAGAAAAAACCCAGCTTCTTATTCTTCAACTCTTCGTTCATCTTCAACGAACTGGGCACATCTGTTGGTCGTGTTGCCTCACTGATCTCACATATCAGTCACTGAAATTACTTTTCGTAATTGGATCCCATTTACCAATTGCGTTGGCCCCCAAAGGCAGTGAAAGATGATTTGATCCCATGGAGAATCGAATTCGAGGGGACCGCGGGTTAGCCAATATATTATGTCTCGCTCATGTCTCAATGGACAGTATGGGGGACGACAATGAAGATTCAAATACTCCCCTCCCGGTCTTCCCCCATTGACAAAACGAGATTATTACACAACATCGGAGACAGTATGCACCAATTATAAACTGCAAGTACCTGTCCCGCTTGGCCGAACATTCTGGATCATGGTCATACAAATCGAGAGCTTGATCTTTTTCGTGTCCATTATGGAATCGGGTATCTATCTACCGTTATCTGAGTTTTCCGCTCACTTCGTAAATATCATGTGGCTCGCCCGGAGCAGCATGGTCCAGGAACGCCAGTTTTCATCACAAATTTCAAAAGGGCTCAATTACGGAAACCTTCAACGCCAGTACCGACCTCAAAATCCCAAGCGACGGCAGCTTTCCCTTTTCTCTCTCTCTTTCAAATGAGATATCCTCAACTCTGTGAAGTTTCAGGGCTACATCTCATGAGCTTTTGCTAGTCTTGCGGCCGCCATCTTGCAGATGAGTCTGCAGATGCCGACGAAGTTGATCCAGCCGATGAAAGTCTTTGCCACAGTGCTCACAAACGTGGTTACCACGAACATTGTGCGTGCGACGGTGCTTGGATAGATTGGAGGATTCGCCGAACCGCTTACCACAGATTTCGCACTGCAAAGGCTTCTCTCCTGTATGCGTGCGCATATGCATGGCTAAAGAGCGGGTTAGCATTTGGTATTGAGCCAGGAGTTGACATATTTACTAAGAGCACTCTGTTGTTTGAACCGCGCGTCACACCCCGGACGATCGCACTTCCATGGTTTCTCTCCAGAGTGGGTACGCATGTGCTGCTCCAGAGATTGCTTTGCTGAAAGCATTATGCCGCAAATCTCGCATTTGACGGGTTTGTCTATCGTATAAATTAGTACGTTCTTTGAGATGGAACCTGAGATTAATCATATGGTACAACTCACATCCGGTATGTGTCTGCATATGTCGTTCCAGTTTGCTCTTTTGTGAGAATGGACCGGGTCTTATACAAGCGTACCATGTGCAGCAAAACCCATTTTCGCCCTTCTGCAGAGTCTTGACATGCTCATTCTTACAGTGGTCCTGGAGTTCTTTATTACTTCCAAACCTTTTGGAACAGAGGACTCCATCTCCCTCACAGAGCCATTGGCAGGTGAACTCGGCTTCTCCCTTTATAGCTTGCTTCTCAGCCAACTCGGTTTTCGGTGTGGGAGATTGTGAGGGCATGGAAAAGGCGCCATTGTGGCTTAGCCCTGGGCCACTTGGACGCCTTGCAAGGTTTCCGACGTGTTGGTTGAGATCATCAGTAAAACTAGGTCCGATTTCATGAGAGAAATGGCCAAAGTCCTGCCCGATCACGGAGTCAATATCCAAAGGAACGCCCTGGCCTGGTTCGACTGGACTCATTAGGGTATTGACCACGGGTTCAGGCTCTGCCGAGGGTGTTGTAACAGACACAGACGCCGGAGTGGTTGACACGGTGGTGCTCACGCAATGGGAATCGTTGCAGGGGATTGCGGCCTCCTGGCAAGAGGTGTCAAGGCATGGCTCAAGGGCAGCACAAGTGGGTTCAAAGCAACAAGCAGCATGGGAGAAATCAAACTCGTCACAAGAAGTATCGAAGCAGCAGTCCGCATGATCTCCGTCGCCACATTGACTCCAGCATTTGGCGTCGCCGCACGCAGAAGTGCAGTCAACAGAGGTGGCGTTGTTGCATCCCATATGTTGTGTCCACGGCATCGGCATGCAATTGGCGACGCTGGCCTGTCCCATCATGTTGGCCCAGGAGGGAGCAATGGCTTGTGGCCAACGATCATAGAGACTGGGCACTGGGAATGCATGGTTTTGGTGTTGGAATTCTCCAAAGGATGTATGTTGGCTGTCTAACAGTGGCATGTTGAAGTTGTGCTGCAGATTCTCGTTGACGGTCTGGAGAACAGCTGTGGGGTCGATATGCTGGAGATTCTGATCCTGTTGAATGCTATGAGGAGAGTGCATTTGATGCACATGCGAAGACTGCGGATATTCCAGTTGTTTATGATACTGATGCGTCTGCTCAGACTGTCTCCTTCGCTTTTGTCGGTGCGCTGAGACTCTCATTGCCGCAGTAGACAATGTTCTTGCAGGAGAATTGGATATGTTTGGTTGGCTACGGCTTTTTGCCCTTGTGGAACGGGTGCTGTTGACCTGGTCATGACGCTGAGAGACCGTATCAGTACCGTTCTTAAGATCGAGGCCGATGTCAAGAGCGTTCTTGGTGGTAGCAGTTTTACCATAGTGGTCAAAACAGCGTTGGTCGAGACAAGCGTTCTCAGTGTTGTTGCAGGTACCGAGAGAATCGAGACCATGTGTCAGGCATGTATCGTGACCGAGCAAACTGTCAAAGCCATAGTCGACTTTTTCGGATTCGAAAGAAGCTGGCTGGTTTTGCTGCTGGTGATGATGAGCGAAAGGCGCTGAGTGGTCCATGATTGCATATAACTATGGAATCACAACAGCAATCGCTCAGTATGATAGCGGGATTGCTTCTCTCTTTACCTATCCTCTCGCGCGCGGATGTTTATGAGGTAAATTTATGATTGAGCTGCTCATCGACGGCATTAGTAGGATGCGAAGGCCTGGGCGGCCCTAATGGGACGTTGCGAACGGCCCAAGAGAATCGATGAGAGTGAGAACCCGGATGGCCAGGCGGCTCAACCTAAGGGTTGAAGGTGGAGGGGCACGGTATGACACTAAAAGGCACTTTGTGAACTCCAGTGGGCCATGGTGCGTTTTAGCGGGGCCAGCTTCCTGGAACAATCATGCTCAGCCAATGATGATAGAGGGATTGGGAGAGCAAGGCAAGCCCCCGAGAGCAATCTACTCGTATGGATGGTTGGTGAGTACCTACCAGGTCGCAGAGGCAGTAGGCATTATTTCGCTTCTATCTTCCCTGAACTAACGAATTGTTTTAACACTACCTAGTACCTAGGTAAGTGAGCAATAATCTACCTGAGGGAATCTCTAAGTACCTATGTTAGCAAGTGAAGGCTTAAAATTTCTTCCAAACCTACTCCGTACCTTGCACGTAAACAGTCAGTCCTGTTGGCTGGAAGAAGTTGAGCTGGTGAACTACCTAGGTGGGTTTGAGGACAACGGGTGCCAACCTCGGTCAGTATTTATCCTTTGTTTCTTATCAATCTATAGCCGAACTGTTCAATGCCTCAAAGTCGAGTCAATCACTGCATTCCACGTGGGGTTCATGTTTCTTGATCGTCTGCATGCATGGATATGGCCAATGACTATGATATACCAATCTCTGCGCCGATGAAATATCTTAGTCTCTGTACAGTACTTTATGTGAAGTCAATCCACTTTATCGCTCCAGCATGTTTCTCGGTAACTTTTCCGACTAGAGCACTGATGATATGGCCCATACAACTGGCTCAGTGACTTGCAGCGGATGTTATCCCCGGATGGCTGGGCTCTGGTCTTACCTCATTGCTGTGTCTCTTCTGCCCTTGGTTTGCTGATTGTTGATCGTTTGTCCGTACTGTTGTAACTATTGTGACCATTTGTTCCGATTCCTCAGTATCAGCTTGTGTAGATGCGCGTCTATGTCCGCCAACATAGTCATACCTGAGCTGTACGATTTCCCACTAACGATTGGTAGCTATATTTAAGAACAGAATCTACATATTTCCGCTGAGTAGCCTGCTATCATATAAACCGCATGTGCTGATTGACCTTATAGTTGGGTGATAGTTAAACTCAAGTCTTCAGAACATTTACCCTATGCTTGTGTATTATCCACCTTATGCATTGACAACGACACCAGCCACTCGGATACAGGCTGACATTTCCATATTGAAAACGATATAAAACTTGTTGAGGCTACTGTACATTGATCTCAGTGGGTTGGCTTGATATGTCTCGCTGAGACGTCATAAGCTTTAAGTATCAATCAGCTACTGCATATTGACCTGCGTTTACTTTCATATAGGCTTTAAATTGGTACAGATAGTGAGTAACCACTTGAGACATTGAGATTCAATGGTATAGGGGTATGGTTGACACCAATATATATTAGATAGGATGTGAGCAACGATAGAACTTGCATTTATGAGTAACTGATTCAATATGTTCGCAGGTCCGTCTACTCTTCCTCGTAACGCAACTCCCCGCTCCGGGTGCGGCAGACGTAGACCCACTTCCCTCCGTAATGCTCTCCGTCACTCAAACTTAGGTATGAAGGCCTTGGACAGAAATATACCAATGCAAGCCACTCGAAAACCAATGTGATAACCATCATTATTATCTGTCAAAGATATGCAACCAATGGAATTGAGGTAATTGCATTTGCCCACTGTTACGACTCACACTACACAGCAAGACTAACGACACGTAATCACAGAATAAGCTAAAAGGGCTTATCTTAGGCTATTATACACTGCTTCAAGTGTGTTTATGAGAGTGTTCTGACAAGCTGATGTTTGTATCGCCCGCTTTCCCTCGACGTTGCTCACATGCCCCTGGGGGCGCAGCGCTCCAATATATACCGTCACGATTATCATTTGCAAGTTCTTCATGACCGTAGAGTTGCCTACAAGGAGTAACTGACTTCACCACGACTGAGTGATCGTCACCAGATATCTTTATACACTGACATTCACCGACACTGGCTTGGGGGTATCGCAAGCAAAGCCTAACGCTTCCTACCTTGTTTCCTTATACGGAAACCCCTCCTGACCCCAGATCTTGGCATAAAGAAACTCGAGCCTCACGTCTCTCGCTGCCACACAACGCTCTCATTCAATTCATCAAATTTCAATCTGGCAATTTCAGCACACGGCCAGTCTTTTCTTTGCCTTATGTCCCCTGTGGTATAACCCAACAGAAAACAGAAAACATTAAATCCACCGCACCACACCATCAGCAGCCATGGGCAACATCTGCGGAAAGACAGAGCCAGAGGCTTTTTCGCAACCTGGCAGAGTCTTGGGTTCCGCTCCCGCTCCAGCCGCGGGCACAGCGCCTGTTCCAAAAAAGGTCGGAGGCCCGCCAAGGACTTTGGGAAGTGGCCCAGCTGTGGAAGCTTCAGGAGATACGGATGACGCCCGGAGGAAAGCCGCGGAAGCTGCAGAGGTGAGACCGCCCCCTATCGCGTGACTGTCATGATGTTATTACTGTGCTTTTGACTGACTGAGCATTGCAGGCGCGCGCAAGAGCATCCTCAAAGCCAGGTGGAAAGTTGCAGACACAACTAGCAGCACAGAAGAAACAGACACGTTCAGAAACCCTCAAGGACGTTAGTCAAGAGCAATTGCGAGCGCGTGAGGCTGATCAAGCAGCTGAAGCACGGAATTGGGCATGATGACTTCTTAAGAGCTGACAGT
Source organism: Fusarium verticillioides 7600 (assembly GCF_000149555.1). Classification (NCBI taxonomy): domain Eukaryota; kingdom Fungi; phylum Ascomycota; class Sordariomycetes; order Hypocreales; family Nectriaceae; genus Fusarium; species Fusarium verticillioides. Next base: position 2,792,690 of record NC_031675.1, on the reverse strand, counting down.
TCACAAGATGGCGCAGAGTAGCTGGTTCACGAGTAGAAGGCAACGTCTACACATTGTGATCACTCAATGGCGTCTAGCTGTTCCAAGATTTTCGTTCATGTTCAGTTGGACTCTTATTTCAAAGTATTTTCAAGCAACATTATAGATGTTTTATTTCGAAAAAGTCACAAGTTCAGAAACTTGGTGGGTTCAGCGTTAACCAATGTTCCCCTATGGCTTTCCACCAAAGTAGGCGTGCAACGCCATGATTAACTCCTATTTGTATATATTTTCCTCTTCAAACTTCCACGTAGCCTCTGCAACGCCGTCCATCAACAAGCCAGCCCATGTAAGTGGAATGAAGGCAGCGGGTCGGCATTCTTCCATCGAAAGACCTCATCTGGCTAGGTAATTGTATAGCGCCCACTGGCTGGTGCTCGACTGTCAGCATCTGCAGCAGCTATTGTTCCTTCTCTTAATAGGCGCGTGAGTTCGCTGAGAGCGGATCCAACAACAACTTCGGTATCGCCTTCGATGAGAATGTACAATTTGGGTTCGGCTCCAGCGGGAACCTCTTTACCTGGTGGGTAAAAGTTGCCCTTTGTTGTGATCGATGTACCTGTAGCTTCCAGGATCTTGGCGACGTTGGTTCGGTTGGTGACAGCCCATCTGGCCTTTTGAGGGAAATCGTTGATTTCTAATGTGGCATGGAATGCACCAGCATCTGGGCCCTTGTTGTCGATAGGCTGACCAGCACGAAGTTGGCCAGCCTTTCCGAGGCGGCTGTTGATGGCGGACACAGCTGAGCTGACCTTGTCGAGCGGGTCTTTGGACTTGTCTTTTACTCCAACAGTAATGGTTGCCTGCTGAGTAGGCTTGACTTCTGCACCTTCAGCCTTTGCTGACTCGCGCGCTTGAACGCCTGACGCTGCTGCGCGGATCGCACTGAGAGCCTTCTCTGCCTTATCGTCCTCCTCTTCCTTCTTATCTTCTTTGACCTCCTCCTCCTCGCCCTCGGCCTTGTGGGTCTTGCGCTCGCGGAGGCGGGCAGCCTCTCGTTCCTGATCAAGACGATCGAGACCCTTGCCGCCAAAGCCAGAGGTATCCTTGGCCTTGCCAGATTTCACTTTTTCACGATGAGCTTTCCTCATCTCGTCGAGCCTTTCTGGCACCGGCTGCCCACTCTGTTCAAGAGCCTTGGCAATGCCGACAGAGCAGTTCTCCTGCTCTGGCGTGACAAACGTGACAGCGACACCAGTATTGCCAGCACGGCCAGTTCGGCCAGCACGATGGACATAATCCTCCAAGTGATTCGGTGCGTCGTAGTTAATAACGAGCTTGAGTTGCTTGACATCAAGACCACGAGCTGCCACCGAAGTAGCGATCAAGATAGGCACGACACCCTTCTTGAAGTCTGAGATGGTAGAATCACGATCAATCTGATCTTTACCTCCATGAATGGACATGCAGGGGTAACCCTTGATCATAAGCTCTTTCAATAAATCGTCCGCCTTTTCTTGACGTTCCACGAAAATGAGGGTGCGGGCATCCTCGTCACGGTCGTAGAGCTCTCCAAGCAGTTCGAGAACGCGCAGGAACTTGGATGGCTCATCTCGAACTTCAACGATCTGATCAATCTCCTTTGCCACAACACTGCGGCCGCCCACTGTAACTTCGATAGGATTATCGAGTACCTTCTTGGTCAGTGAGTCGATGATGCGAGGCATCGTAGCCGAGAAGAGGATAGTCTGCCTATCAGGTCGCATATTTGCGAATATCTTCATGACTTGAGGCTCGAAACCCATATCGAACATTCGATCGGCTTCATCAAGAACAACATATGTCACTCGTTTGAGATTAGTGACCCGCCCTTGGTTCGCAGCTAGAAGATCGATCATTCGACCAGGTGTACACACAATGATTTCCGCGCCACGTTTGAGTTCAGCAATCTGATCTCGGATGGGCGCTCCACCGTAGGCACAGACAGATCGAAGACCCATCATCTTGAGAAAAGGTTTGCAGTCTCGATGAATCTGGACTGCAAGTTCTCGTGTTGGAGTCATAATCAATCCGATAGGCCCATCTGTATCCTTCAGTGGAGGCTGGTCCTTGATATGCCGGAACATGGGAAGCAGGAATGCCATTGTCTTTCCCGAACCAGTCTTCGCCACGCCGATGACATCGCGGCCCGACATGAGAGCAGGAAGAGCCTGCATCTGGATGGGGGTAGGTTTCTCAAAGCCCAAGTTATCAATGATGTCGAGTGTTTGTCGCGTCAGACCACATTGAGCCCATTTCTGAACGGGCTTGGGAACATCCTTGCCGTTGACCTTGATGCCATCGAGTTCTAGGCGAAGATCAGCTACCTCGGCCTCTGTGAGTTGGCTGAGTTCAGCTGGCTCGACCCAGAAGTTTTTGCGAATAGGTTCAATTTCGATCTTGCTGTAATCAATCGCCGGAATGTCTTTCTTTTTTCGCTTCGCAGTCATGGCTAGTAAGGCGTTTGCGTCACCCGCGTCCTTCTTATTGAAATCATATTCATCGTCGCTGAAGTAAGCCTCCGGCTCCTGGATCTTTTGCGCTTTGGATGCCCTAGCCGGCTGTTTCACGTCTGTCTGCTTAAGATCAGCCATGAATGCATCCAGTGGATCAACGTTATTCTCCTCCTCATCAATTTCCATATTTGTGGTGGTGTTGGGTTCAGCGGCGTTGGTGTTTGACATGGCAGCTCCATTGATCTGGGTTTCGGTCGTCTTTGACTCTTCTCCACCCGTATCCATTTGATTCTCTGCCTGCAACCGTCTCTCATGAGCTGCACGAGCAGCAGCGGCGGCCTCCTCTTCAGTCTCCGCAAAGTTGTCACCATCAGATTCATCATCGTCCTGATCGGCATATGGAGTGTCATCAGCTTCGATGGGCAGGGCAGGAAGCTTAGTAAGTTTTCGTTTAGTAGTGTCTTCTTCATCCAAATCAAGTTTTCGTTTAGTGGGGAGCTTGTCAGTTTCTGTGCTGTTCTTCACAAATCCAAACCCACTAGCTTTTGTTCGATTCGCAGGGAGAGCTGATGCTAGTATAGGTTGGTCAGTTGAGCTTGATGGGAGAACCGAGGATGAGAACCTACCGCTGGTAGACGGTTTTACAGGCACTGAGGGCTTGGCAGGGACTGGAAGCTTTTCGGGCTGCCCCTCCAGAGAGCCCAAGGCTGGTTTCACGCCTTCGTGTGTCCGGGAAGCTGCCGATTTCTTTGCGATGGCCTTAGGGTCAAACTTGCCAGAGTATGGGACGACAGGTGAAGCAACAGTCGGTGTTGCAGCTGGCGAAGCATTCACAGAAACTGACGGAGAAACTGTTTTTGAGGACGCCCCACTCGCTTTCTTGTCCATTTCAGCCAAGAGGTTCCTTGTCTGGCTCGGGTTTACTTCTTTTTGTTTCTGGCTAGCATTCTCTTTCTTCTTCTTCCATGCTTCGAGTTTGGCTAATCGCTCAGCCTTCTTGTCAACCTCTGACTGTCCAGAACCTGCCTTGGGTGCCTGCAATCGACATCTATCAGTAACACTTTCATGAAAGAGAGATTGCAATCGAACCTCCTCAGTATCGGGTTTCCCACTGTCGCCAAGTGAGATCTTCTGTGTTCTACCGTCTTCACGAATGCTGCGAGTAAGGGAGTCAGCCGTACCCTCACGGCGCCCAGGGGTGCGGTTGCGGGAGTCGTCTCGCCTTCTCACATCTCGATCACCTTCTCGGCTGTGGTTATGTCGCCTATCGGGTGATCGATTGCGATCATCGTAGCGTTGTCGGGATCTCCTCCGATCTCTTTCGCGGTGGTCTCGTCGTCCACCTCGGTAATAATTGTCGTCGCGCCGGTCTATAGAACGGTCTCTCCGTCGATAATAATCTCGCTCTCGCCCATGGTCCCTATCTCTTTCGCGATCGCGGTTTCTGGGCTGTTCATGGATAAGATCGTCAGAATAAAACCGGCCATAGTTAGGTTTTTGCCTTCTCACATCTGGGCTGCGTGATCTGCTACGTCGCCGATGGTCCCGTCCGTCATTACGTCGATCCCTAGCTCGACGATCATCATTGCGGCGACGGCGAGAGCTATGGGTGCTGCCTGCAGGACTTGGTGAGCGCGAGTCTCTCGGCCGAGCCATTCTTGGTGGTCTCGCAGGCTCAGCAGGACACTTCGTTGGTGAGTAGTACTTTGAAGGAAGACCGAAGCCTAGGCAATGCGCCACAAGCGCGAGATCGTATATTTGCGGCGCAACTTCACAACGCCCGTAAGCTTCTCTCAAGCGCGTCGTCCGAGTAATTGAGTGTCGCAGTTTGTCTTCGGATGAGTATAGGGAAGGCCGCTGTGTTGATGTGAGAATGAAACTCTAGGTTCTTGGGAGGCTGATTGATGGGTTGAAAGTCTGGGGTTCATTATCCGGGCTTTATCCAACAAAAGACCCACACAGAGGAGCCGCGCTAGTCCCAAACGGATTCTCGGTCAAGCTACCTCGGTTTCATGTTGATTGATTGTGTCAGTCTCATCTCTTAACATCTCAAAGTTCAAAGTGACAGTATGGCCGGCCTCGTCGGATATGCAAGTAGCGATGATGAGGAAGCAATGCAAGAGGTGGAATCTTCTCTATCTCAGAATAAGGTAAGAAATATCCGATGACTATTCTCCGCCATATAGCAACAACTTTGTCTAATTATCACCAGCAAAGAGTGAACACTACAGATAATGAACAGGAAGTAACTGAGAAAACCAACACATCGGGTAAGGAAAGATCTCCCCATTCGCACTCAATACGCCTGATTCTGTTTCAAGCCATCTCTAACCTCGCTACTATGTAGCTTCTGAGTATAAGAGTCTTAAACATGTTCCCATTGCCCCAATCCAACAAAATGCTGCACCCTTGGGACCTTTCCTACCGCCCATGGAAGGAGCTGTTGTGGATGATCAAGACCCAGCATCTAGACCTACTTCACCATACTCGAGCTATCGTGCTCTTCTTCGTGACCTGACGTTACCATCAGCTCCTAACCTAGACATTCCACCATCGCCCCCAGGATCACCACCACCTGGCACAAACGAGAAATTTGAGAAATTCCTCGAGCTCAAGAAGAAGGGAACACACTTCAACACCAAACTGGAGCAATCAACTGCACTAAAAAACCCCAGTTTGATGGATAAACTGATGAGATTTGTCGAAGTCGACGAGCACAGTCAGTATTCAACTACATTAGCTACAGACTTGTGGAATCCTGCAGCGTTTCCAGACTGGGCGTTTAAGGAGAAGCTACGGAAGAGCCACGACAAATTGCTGAAGGAGAAAGAAGCAGAGAAGACCACTGGTACCAGGACGACTGTTGAATTTGTCCCCTCGTCAACAGTGGCAGGCCAGGATGCAACAGCAAGAAGTGGGCTTTCAAGAGGCGAGAAACGGAAAAGTAGTTGGAACTAAGGATAAAGGTGCTAGGTTACAACATATGTTCGCGGCGATAGCTCTTTACCAAGGAACATGACTAGGACCACACTCACAAGATGGAGAGTTAGGAGTTTTCATTCAGAGACCTAATGGATACTGGATGACTCTAATCAAAGGTATCATTATAACCGCCCGCGCCTTTGGCCAAACTACCACCTCCTGGTAGCTTTGCATTAATCGACCCAACGGCCTACATCATCCATCGCCGCCAGAATTGCATAATTCATGACCCTTCGTTGCTCCCATGTACGCATAGCATGCAGCCCAAATACCAATGAATACTGCAATTAATCACTCTTACTCTCGCACTTGACCTCATAATCGAGGTCCTTCTTCAAGATGGCACCAATGTCGATTTCAACTGTTTGATTTGAACTCGCCAGTGCTGCGGCGAAATAGGTAAGGTTTTCACCATGGTTGACAACCGACTTGCCCAGTAACTTGAAGGGGAGGATGCCTGTTTTGCAGTAGGGCTCTTGCTGGACGGCGTTGAGTATGATGCTCTGGTTCATGCTTGCGGTGATGTTGACGACGTTGTCACCAGGCTTGAGCACCAAGTTTGGAATCGTCAGGGTGCCGACTTCGACATCCCCAACAAAATTTGTGAAGGTGACGTTGCCCTGAATTCATGATTAGTTTAGCAAATGCGTAGATTGTGAGTGATAGCTTACATTATCTAGTGTAAACACGGAAGCGTTCGGAATTGTGGTAGTGCCGTTGAAGTTGGGTGCGTCTTTACCACTACCAAAGCCGATGTGGCCGTCGTTGACTTCAGTGCCAGCGAAATGGTTGAGACCCTTGAGTTCCAATGTCTTCTTGAAGGTGACGCCGTATTTGCGCGTTAGACCGCTTGGCTTCACTTTCGTCTTTCCGTACACGGTGACACGGACTGTCTCATTGTTGTGGAACCAGACGTTGAAACGAGTGAATTCCTCCATGTTGGTAATCGTGACCTGCTGGCTGACATTGACGACCTGGTGTTTGTTGCTGTTGGTCTCTGGCATCTTCACGGTAGCAAATGCCACATGTGCTGGCCAATCCTCGAGATACATATCGGCCTCGAAAGGATCAACCTTGGCATGGATCTTGCCATCAGTTGTGATAGAAGAATCGATTTCCATGAGATAAGCGTCACTCTCGGTGTTTAGAATTCGAACGGATTGGATTTCCAACTTGGCTTCGTTGATTTTACTTTGTGCAATCTTGGGAACAGCGACAAGAATTCTAAAAGGGGTAGAGTCAGTTCTGCAATGGACGCGTGAAGGAACAGCGGCTTGCAACTTACATCACGGGAACCACGATGACAACAATGACACAGAGAATAATGAGATAAACCCACCAGAAGCGCTTGCAGTGTCTGGCGCAAGTTCGCTTCTTGGACCTGGGGACAGTCCCATTCTCGGTCTGGGTGACCTCGTTCTTTTCCGACATGTTGACCTGATGACAGTAAAGAAAGGATAATAATTAGTGCTGTGAAAGGGGTGTTGTAACAAGACAGGACAGGTCCGACGTCGTGGAAGTGAAGAAGAACAAGCCAATCTTCAACATACCCAAAAAGGCGATCGAGAGGGAACAATGGCTGAATTTAAGTATTTCCACCAGGGTTTACCTGCTCGGTCGAACTGGCAATCTGCAAACCTTGCGGCGAAACGAGAAGGAAGTAACGACACCCACAAATAATCTATGCAGCCTTCAACCTTGGCGGGACTAGATCGCCATGACCCGAGTCCCTTTGCATCTGTACCCGGGCATTGCCTGCCCAATGAGGCAAGTGTCCGATGAGCGACACGGCGCTATTCCCCAGGTTTGCCCCGCATGGGTTGGGGGTGGAGAGGAAATGCTTCCTTCGTTGAAAAGACCCTGGCCAAGCGCTTCTTCTTCGTAGGCTCCTGGCCCGTTGTATCCTTTGTTCCTCGGCAGCTTGTGAATCTCCTGGAAGCACCACATGTATATTGGGTCTCTATGTCTATTGTCCGACGTCGCCAAACTGCGGACGATGCCCGGCACGCCCTCCATCTTCTGCTGGATACCCCATACACGCAGGATTGCTTGCTCTCTGTCCATAGTTTAACAAAGCTTGTTTGTGAAAGCACCCCTCAGATTGAGGGCAAAGCATAGGCATAAACTGGGCCGATTTGACATGGCACATGATGCAGTACATTGGATAAAAGCCGAAGCCTCCTTGAGCCCTGCCGCCGCTTTAAACACTGCATTCTCATACCGTCTGGTGGCGAGGTCTATATAAAATGCTTTTGATTAACAGGTCTTGCTGAGCCGTCCCTAATTGGTTGAGGATTTACGTGGCAGAGGTCATTGACGTTGAGGAGTCTCAATCGCAGTCGTCTTTTTCTTACTCTGTGCCAACTGAAAGAGGGGCTCATAATAAAGTCCAAAAAAAGATAAAAATTCCACGAAAAGAATGTGACAAGCGACAAGTATAGAATTGAGGTTGCTAATTAAATCGACGAATCACGAAACAAGAAGCCTGTGTCCTCCTTTCACAATTCGACGATCAACATCAAGCAGCAAGCAGACTAAAGCCCAACCGGGTCCAACAGAAGTTGCAACGTTCGTCCTAAGGAAATCCATCATCATTGACGGTTGGGAATGTCTGTCACATATCCTTGATGGGTTGTAACACCCCTCTTCCTTCATTGCACCAAATATTTAAAGTTGTTCAGTGGCTTGTCATGACAACCAACCAACTTATTCTGATTGGCATGAATGACACGACATGCCACGTTAGAGAGCGGCACCTGAGCTTCGTAGTGGCTCCAAGAGAAGTAAGCAGCGCAGAGGGGTTCAGCTCAGTTATCCATGTGCCCTCTGGAAGGGCCGGCTGTGACACACCATCTCGGCCGGGCATCCTATCATGGTATGGTTGGTTTCCAAGTTTTCTAAGTCAAGAGTGCGATTTGATTTGATGGCCCTTGTCCCTGCATTGTCGCCACAAATTAGGTATCTCTGGTTTGCGACTGTGGAATCTATTTATTATTTCCGCCTTGACTGCAGTGCGAGACAAATTGATTAACAGAACTGATCAGTACTTGTCTCTGTAGAGAATTGCGTTTTCCCCCATGGCATTTTCTTCACGAAATACCTAACAAACTTTGCACTGATACTCACTCTTGCGTTCACGCATCGCCAGGCAACACTTGAAACCAATTCCAACTGCGCCGCATGAACCCTCCTCGGCACAGCGAACAAACATGACCAGCCCTTTGTACAGTATCGTATCATTGTCCTCATATCTGTTCCTCCGAAGTGACCACGACCTCCCCGCCCCCTGGCAATGTTAGATACAGTACGGAGTAGTATAGATAGTGAAATCCAAACATGACCATTTTTATCTTGAACCACTATTGTACAATATCTACTTGCAGTGAAGCGTCCAATTTCTCACTGAAACCCGTTATTTGGAATGATGCTTTCAAAAATATATTAGTACTGGAAAAGGTTTGAAGGATTTCATTAGAGACTGAGAGATTCTGATGCCTCACTTTTCCATATTCCGCGATGTTACCCAGAGGCAACGGTGTTGGCCAGCCCACCACCATACTACCAAAGCCGTCTTCCCCGAGAGCTCCCGCTGTTGCCGATTCGACTGGAGAAACAGGGCTACCTGGTAATTGGAGTGGAGACTGAAGAAGATCTAGTATCCAAGCCGAGGCTGCATCTGGCATATGAAGATATCGCCTGCTGCCGCTTCATACTTTACAGCTTAGACTTTGTCCACAAGCCTTGACGGTCCAGCCCTGAATCTCCATCGTAGATATCTCGTTCCACCTGTCGAGCATTGACCTGCCAAGCGAGTTAGTCGAGATCGCCAACCACGGGGAACGGAGTCTGGGGAAAAGATGGGGAAATCTTACGAATTTGGGTCCAAGCTCCGAGATATTCTTGGCTCCGATTAATCTCATACATGTTGCTGTCTCTGCCTCGAGGACTGTTTTGCATGTGTTAGACGGGGTTCGGGCATTCTCAAAATCACAGGCTCAGCTTACTTTCGAGTGTTCTCTCGACGCCGGCTTGGCCACCAGCGCCAAGTCCAAAAAGAGCACCTCGTCCAATACCGACTCCGCTGGCTCCCAGACACAATGCTTTTACAACATCTGTTCCTCGCTTGATGCCTCCATCAACCCATATTTGGACCTTGCTCAGAACCTCAGGGCAGTATTTGCGGACCTCGAGAAGCGTATGTATAGCTGGAGGGGCTGTGTCGAGAGCACGACCGCCATGGTTTGATAAGATGATGGCCTTTACTTGAGGAGCATACTTTGCTGCGAGATAAGCATCCTCATGAGTCTGTAGACCCTTGAGAACGATGGGTAGATCTGTGTGAGCAGCTAGCCAGGGAAGAGTTGTCTTCCAAGTCAAGTCGGCCGCTGTGCCAAAAAACAGCTGTTGACCAACACCTCCAGCACCGGGCTTGCTCTCACCACTGGCAGGGCTGGGTTCAGAGTAATCAAAGTTTTGCTTCTCGTCCAGTTCGCGTTTACCAGGAACAGGAGCATCAAGGGTCAGGCAAATAAATTTGTAGTACTCTCGCATAGCGTTGATGCGCTTGAGCATCGCCTCGCTTTTCTCCCGCTGGTTCTGGACGTAGAGTTGCCAACCAAAGGTTTGGCCTGGCTTTGCGCCCTCGATGATTTGCTCAGGAGTCATCGACGCGTTGTTCGACACAATCTGCATGGCCCCGAATCGAGAGCATGCCTTGGCGATGCCTTGTTCTCCATCGGGATGAGCTAAGCGGGCCATAGCAGCAGGGGCGACAAATATTGGTAGCCCAACTCTGTTGCCAATCAATGTGGTTGAAAGGTCGCAAGCTGTACAATCAACAAATACGCGTGGCCTAAGAAGTATGTTTTTATACACATGGTTGTTGTATGTTTTTGAAAATAGATCGTCGGCGGCTGAGAAGTAGTATGCCCAAGCCTTTTTCGAAATGCGCTTGGTAGCCTCCTCCTCGATCTCATCAAGATTCATGAGTGATGCCATTGGTGGGGGATGGTTATCTCGGGACTGTGTGGTAGTGTTTTCGCCGGTCGATTGGGAGTCAGTGAGTGTTTCGGGATTCACTTCACCGAGGATATTCTCAGGCTTGAGGTTCTCCTCGAGGGTTCCAGGTGGGTGAACGGGATCATATTCATCGGTGGCATCCTTTCCCGCAAGCTTCAGGATGATCTTCTTACCGCCGGGGTGCGTTGGAAGAAACTCAGTCACATCGTAGACTTTGCCATAGAGAATGACCCAGCAACTCTCTGGGGTGTTGTGTTTGGCCACTATCACGAGTACGTCAGTTATTGCGCCTTCTTTAAACATTGTTCAGCTCCAATCGGCGCCGTTCATACCTTCAGCCGCGTCGAAAATCTTGGCCATGCTGTATATGTGCAGAGTTGAGTCAATTGAGTTGAAGGTGGAAAAATGTGGCGCGAACCGGTCTATTAAAATGTCGAGGCCGGTTTGACTGATCTACAGACTCGGCATATACTGTCCCGCCTCCAATTGGGTTCTCAGAGTTGGGGGTGTCCTTGGGGGTGGTTTGTGTGAGGATTGGATGTTATGACAATGTAACGGGAACGGATATGTGACTAAATGCCCAGGAAAAATAGATGCGCCAGCTTCGTATCACAAGGCCACTTCAATGAATAAGGATTCAATTTACATGGAGATATTCATTCTTCAGTCTCATCATGGCGTGCATTATAAGGCTGCGTACAATTACGTTATCCACCATTGGGCCGGACAGGATCCCGATCATGACCGGCGACCTTGGCCGAAAAAGCTAATAGTCCCTTAAAGACAAAGAGGCAGCTTTGATGTACTAAGCCGGAAGAGTTAATCCTGTAGCCTTCTCTTATACCGTTTTGATGACTAAGGGGCTTTTTGCTTGATCTAATTGGATATAGGTACCTATCTTATGATCTCATCGGTACGCCAAAGCTGCCTCTTCGTCTTTAAGGGGATGGAATGGCGTGTTGGGGATATGGTAGGCGCGCTCTTAAACTATCCCAGGTACTTCTACCTTGTATAAATAATTACTAAACCTACAAGGAGTTTATTAGTGCTGTATTTCTGAGAAAGGAGCCTTATTTTCTAGAATAGTAAGGTAATTGAAAAGTCAGGATGTCTCTGCAGCAACACGCGGTCATATGAGATAACACAATATAATCTAGTAAGGTTATAAAGTAAAGAAAAAAGATAAAAGAAGAGCATTAAAGTAAATTAAAAACTTAATAATGAATAGATTTTATTTAAAAGCCCCCTTGGCTTTTTTACATTCCTTTATCTCTTATTGTATCACCACTGAACTCCTGTCCATACCCATATCTACAAGCATGGTACATCGCAGACTTACTTTGCACTTCGGGCGTCAACAGCCTGTCGCAACTGGGCGATAACCTCAGAGGGGTCCTTGGCCCCAAAGACAGCACTGCCTGCAACAATAACATTGGCACCAGCGTCGGCAGCCTCATCGATTGTCTTGGGCCCAAGGCCACCGTCGACTTCGATATTGAGCTCGGGGTACTTTTCTCGGAGGGCCTGGACCTTGGGTAATTCCGATGCCATGAACTTTTGACCGCCAAAACCAGGGTATACGGTCATGACGAGGACCATCTGTAACTATCTGTCAACTTGGCATGCTTCATGGATACATCAGTGAGACTTACATCAGGTCTCTCCTTCTCGTCGCTGTTCTCCAGAATCTCCCACAACACATCGACAGAAGTGTCAGGCTTAATAGCAATACCAGCTAACAGTCCCTGATCGTGAATATATCGAATGAGGGCCTTGGGGTTGGTCTTCTCGTCGGTCTGTTGTTCTGGGCGCTCGGCAGCACTGGAGAAGGCAGCCTCATAGTGGAAGCAGTAGAGATTGCAGCCAGCTTTCTTGAACTCCTTGACCCATTTCTTGGGCTGGCATCTCGGTGTAAGCTAGAAGTTGCGTTGTGTATTCGCATTCGAAAAGATAATGCCTACCTCTGCAATCATCATATGACAATCAAAGGTGCCCCGGCCATGGGCTTCTGTGGGTTGATCGACATGTCCCCGGATGGATGCAACGACAGGCGGACCGAATGTTATGTTGGGAACAAAGTGACCATCCCTACGATGTCAGCATAGTTCCTTGGCTTTATTACTCGCGACCTACATGATATCGACATGAAGCCAATCAGCGCCTTGCCCCATAGTACGGGCACAGTCATGGCCAAGCTGAGCAAAGTCAGCTGATAGAATGGAGGGAGCAATGATGGTCTTGGGAGCCATTGTTGGGAGTATACACAATCAAAGGAGGACCGTCTAAGAGTCACGTATGATGGTGGAGAGAGAGTTGTCTACAGTATCTTTTGGAGCTCGTCGATGGTGGGGTTAAGCCCAGTGACGTACGGTTCTGGTGGGGTCATGCCAATGGAATGGATGGAAGTTTGTGTCCTTGAGTGTGTGGGGGTCAGGGGTGTTTAAAGGCCATTGGAGGTTGTCAATAGAGCCCGACTCAGATTGACATATTGCGAGCCTGTCAGGAGCTATTGGTCTGTTAGCTGTCCTGAGGTGCATCAAACAACCAGTATTCAATGCAATTGATCTCCAATTCTGGTGCTGGTGTAAGCGCTTTGTGTTGACTTATAGAACGACGAAGATGTTACGCGTTTGTGTTCAAAATATTTGTGACTCTACAATGAAGCTTTATTTTTTCCCTCCCACAACTCTTCGAGCACCTGGGTAGTACAGTCATCATTCGCCTAACTAACACATTGGTTTCACTGATAAGAGCCCCGCTAGGTAAAGGTACTGTACAGAGCCCTCCTCCACTGAGAGCCATCATGACAACCCAACGCCACAAATTTAGCCGCATGCGCCACAACCGATGAGGTCGGTTTTGCGCTAACGATTTATTACGACATCCAGCGGGATAGTGCCCTCTAAAGCTCTACTTGCCCGGAACGACCATATTATTTTTTATTAGTAGACTTTTCTACCTCTGATATTTATTTCAGTGCATAGGTTCCTGCATAGGTACTCTCTTTCTCCGTACCTTTGTCCTTTACTGCCCTGAAGCATGCGACTCTCTGTATCTTCTCCCTCCGTACGCGACGTTTCTCGGCTTTGTGTCCGGTGTCAACTCCGAGCTCGCCGAGCTTCAACTCTTGTACCATTGCATCGACCAGCTGTCTCAACGCCGCCTACACGACATCATTTAGCTCTCGCAGGGGCGTTTCGGGGCCCAGCTGCGAACAGAGACCATACCCGCGGTGTATCTAGTGCCGCGCAGCCCGAGCAAGAACCGGCCTCGTCCAGTGCATCATCGTCGACACACTATGACTTGTTCCCCGAGACGCTTCCCGATGGCCCTCCTCCAGCAGGACACTTTCCTATCGACACTCGCGCTTTGCGCCGTGAGTTTCTCCGCCTTCAAGCTCGGGCTCATCCGGACATGCATCCTGCTCAGGACAAAGCTCGTGCCGAGGCCATGTCAGCACGCATAAATGAGGCTTATAAGACGCTTTCTAACCCTCTTCTTCGAGCACAATATCTACTCTCTCTTCGAGGCGTCGACGTCGCCAACGATGAGACCCTCAAGGTAGAAGAGCCAGAACTATTAATGCTTGTGCTTGAGGCACGCGAGGAGATTGAGGATGTCGAACACGAAGAGGATCTGGACGAACCTCGTGCCGCGAACGATGCACGGATTGCGGAGAGCGAACAGGTGCTCGAGCGCGCGTTTCAGCATGATGATATCGAGGCTGCGAAACATGAGGCTGTGCGTCTGCGCTATTGGGTCAATATCAAGGAAAGTTTGGATAACTGGGAGAGGGGCCGTCATGTTGTGCTACAGCATTAAATAGACAGAAACGAAAAAGTCGTGGTGGTATTGCTTGAGTACCACCCAGCTTCTTGATATGATAAAATAAATATGTGACCAGACTTGTCCGATGTATCATGAGCGCTGCTTTGAAGACACTTGCATGGTTTCACTTGACGACAGCATCTTTCAATGGGAGCGGACTTACACCTGGAGCTTTCTCTTGGGGTTATGTATCAAGCAAGCTGTTTGCATTCGAGGCAGTGGATTGCTTTACATCAATCTTGGATCGAGGATATACAATGTGACACAGGGATCTAGGCGTTTTCCTTATCCTGCAACCTCGAGATGATCGAAGTGCCTGGCATTGAGTTCACGGTACTTGTGACCTTTGTATATCATTGTTTGAATATCTCCCTCAGGTATTTAGTGAGATGGTAGATCGCGATTTCCTACTGAAATCAAAGTCCGGAAGTTTATACAAGAAACAACTTTAGCTCAAAGCTACTCTTCATCTTCAATAGTAATTATTGTTATTTGTTGGTACAGATAGTAACAACTTTGTCATGATTTGACTTTCATCATATATCCAAACGCTAAGGGCTCCAACTGATGCGCCGGCAAATTATATAGTATACCCATCATATCCCATGCACTCATACGCCTATGCAATACGAACGCCTCCACGTACATTCGCTTATCTTTGGTAGGCTGGTAGCTGCTCTCCATCGATATGCCTTGAAGTCCCAGAAGGTCCCGCGCTAGATCCGTAACCTGGAAAATCATCATAATCATCCACCACTGGGGCACTTGGTGCGCTTGCTTCCACATCAGCTTCCACCTCTCTTGATAGGCCTTCGTCTGCTCGTCGTTGCACATCCTCGGGAACGTCTGGTGGTGCACTGGCTTCGTTCAGAAGCCGTTGACGTTCGAGTTCCTGTTTGTCTTCAACAGCCCCTGGGAGAGGCACTGTTGGCAAGTCAACATCGTCTTCTAAAGGGGCCGATGGTCCCGCATCAGGGGCACTTGAAGCATTGGGAGCATTTGAAACAAAGTCACCACCGAGATCAGGAACTCGGGGCGTATCCTCTGCATCGTATATATCTTCGTCATCGTGACTTGTCGATGGGCCCGCTTCCGGTGGTTGACTTGGTAGAAGTCTTGTCTCTGCTTGCCTAATCCTCTCCTTCTCGGAAAGATTGTTCTGATTAAGTATTTCAGGAGGTGGGATGTATGAAGGCGCGGCTGGAGAGGGAACAGAGCCGTTAGACTTTGACCCAGTAACGCCTCGAGGCCGGAGCGACGGGTGTTGCACCGGAACCACTTGTGAATATGGCTGTGGGGGATGAGAAGGGATCGTTGGAAGTCGGCTCCCATTGGCCTGTGATGGAAAATAACCTCCAGGCGAGAGTGGCGTGCTGTTCGAGTATGGCTCAAGGGGAGGATCGTCGGCATAATTCGATTCTTGGCCTATCACCTCCTCTTCATCGCTTTCAAGAATCTTTACGCTTCGCGAAGTGGGCGAAGCTCTCGACTTTTTCTTCCCGCGAGACGAATCAGTTGTGCCAACGACTGTTTCCATCGATACCGCGATAACGCCCTTTTCGTGGCGCATCTGAGAAGTGTCTGCAATATTAGCACCTCTTCTTGGCCCATATATATGATTGTCTGCACTTCCATGGCCATAAGGTCCGAATCTGGCTGGGCCAGTTTGCATTTGATTTGACAATCTCCCACCGAGGTCAACAACTACCTCAACCACATACTTAAAGCTGATCATCTCTCCAGGTACACCTTTTATTGTCGGAAACGAGTCGTCAGGTAGCTTGACGGTCACAGTGACCGACGTTTGCATGGTGTTAGGATCGATGATCAGTGGTGCTATGTTCTGGTCAAGATCCTTACGGAATATGCTTGTAGAACTCGAAGATGTCAACGAAAGACCACCCAAACCGGTCCGAGATCGCGGAAACACATCCTCCTTATCAATGCGAGCTACATCGCCACGACTTAAATTCTCGTCAAACAGAGCACTCGGTGGGTTGCTGTCGATCTTGCCTTGTCTGAGGAGTGTTACAATCACACCTGTCATGCTCTTCACCCGTTTAGTATGTTGAACCGTGACCCGCACGGAGACAGCATCACCCGGCAAGCAACCGCCTTTCAGCAGCTCGACTGTCGCGGTAATCGTCTTTTTATCAACTGCTTGTTGCTTAGCCGATGTGAGTGTCCCGACCTGGGACAGTGCGGCTTCCGGCCTACTCAAGCTTGTGCTGTTGCTGATGCCACTTTCGCCGCTGATTTCGCTTCGCATATCGCTTTGTGTTGGACTTCTCGGATTCGTCACCTGCTCACGAAGGTCTTCCGTTGGTGTTTCCAAAGGATCTTGCTCCGAATTAAGTTCGTTGATCTCGGAAGGAGCTGCAACTGATTTGTCCATCACCATGGACTTTCTCCTACGATTTCGTTTCGATATCGGTTCTAAGAAGATGGTACGCGGCCGAGGGACGGGTAGCAGTCCAACATCCACATTCTCTACTAACATAACTTTTCGCTCGCATGATGATGTTGGGGCAATCGATGTTGGCCGGGTCAGCGTGGCAGTTACCATGTATGAAACGGTCCCGCGCTCGAACTGCATAGTAAATTAGTGATAAAGGAATAATCGAGGAGAGCAGCAAACCTACGTCAATACTGCTTGGAAGCCCTTTGTCGGGAAACAGTAGATCAAAACCAAACTCGTATCTCCCAGGTTCCAGCCTCCCCTCGCCGCTTAATACCTGCTCGTCTTGGAAAAGGCTTGCGAGGCCGTTGCCGTGATATCGTGGGCGCGCCGAGTCCCCATTCTGCGGTAGCACGATACTTCCTTGCGCTTTTGCGACCGAAGTCGGATCCTTTAGGACACGGACATATCCGTGAAGCGAAACGGTTAAATGAGTAATGCGAACAGGTTTTACGACAACTATGACGACAGCACCACGGACATTATCGCCAGCACTGTAACGACGATGTGGCTCCTCAGCACGAATATGAAAGTCGGTGATATTGCGATTCCGATTGCGCAAAGGGAGCGAGAGAGGGAGGCTCAGTCGCGACAGAAATCTTGGGCGCGTAGAAGAGGTGGTAGATGCGGTGGGGGAGGTAGCCCGCGGGGCGGCAGAGGTCGCCGAGCCAGCAGACTCGGCGGGAGAAGATATCTCGAGGTCCGTAGGCGCATTTTGAACGTTAGGGTTCGCAGGAACAGGAGCTCCTGTGGGATTGGAGAGCGAGGGAGAAGATCTCGACCGGCGGCCCATTCCCAGACGTGGTGCCAAAGGCATAAGAAGGACCAGGATCCGAGGTCGAGAGCGACGTCGAGCTCAGAAAACGACGTCGCAATCCTTAGAGCGAGAGCTCGCAGCCTCTTGCTCCGGATTGTTATCAAGTCTTATCGGGAAGCCGTTGAATTATATGTATGCAGCGGGTATGAACGTTGAAGCAGAGGCGTTTCAGTCTGTGGGCGTGTTGGCGGCGGTTGCGGCTGCGTGTTCTAAGCCTGCAGGAGGGGTACAAGAGGGTACGAGATCAACATCCCAGAAATCGGCCGAGAATATCAATAACAATAAACCCAATCAGAAATACAAATACTATACACTATAGATGAGCTGAGGCAGAAAATGTGACCTGAGTGAGCGAATGACGAGTATTGGGTCGTGGAGGCGGAGATGGATGGCGGCGGAAGCGACAGCAAGTAGAAGTGACGGACGATACTCAGTACCTACTGTGGCACTAACTAAGGTAGCACTGCCTTAGTACCTGCGATAGAAGGTACCTATACAATCGCGGGATGGACGGGAGGGGATGGAAGAGCCAATTGGAAAGGTACCTTCCTAGCGGCTGCACCTCAGAGGTCCCCGTAGACTGTAGTGGTCCCTAGCGCCTCCCGAACGGTGTCGAGCAAGATGGAGATGCGGCTGGAGCTTCTTGGGATAAGAGTAGTACTTTTAACCATTATCAGGCGCCGCGAATATATACGAAGTGGGCTTGGCTATGAAATCTCTTATGCAAAGCACATCCCCCGATCGAAAATGAAACTTCTGTCAACTGGGCATATGACTTGATCTACCATCCATATTAGTACAGTCATGTACGGACGGCATCTCGAATCTGCCCTACCCAGATTGTCAGCCTGCAGATGCCAAGGCTTTGAAGAACATCGCACCGCCAAGAAAAAAGCTTGGTTAAAATCTCGACGAGCTTGGCTCACATATCCTGCCAAATGTCTGGGTCATGGATGGTAAAAAGTGACAGGTCTGGCGGCTAGCGGAAACGGCCAGCTGAGTGCATTTTGTTGTCGAGGCTGCCATAGTCACAGCTGGACTACCGTTGCCCTGTGCCTTTACTATCTCTGAGTACGGTATCTAACTGTTCCCCGCTTGACGTCAGTTCTAATGCCATCCTCCAGAACGTACACGAAACTACCTTGCGCAGTGTTCCTTGCCAACCACATCCATAGGATTAGTCTACACAGCATGCGGCGCGGTTATGGATCTGGTGCAGCCGCCATTACTGGCCATGCCGCGACACACACGTTCCTGAGTGGAACCTTGTCGTGGAGTGAGGCCAACGAATCCAAGGTTGCAATATCCGTATGTGCTTATGATATCCTCAAAATATTGCAATGGTATATCGCATCTGGCTAGATAGGTAGACAGGGTTCTCGACTGTTATCGACGCTGCTATGAGGTATCGACAAGGAGCCATGTCACTCAATCATTGCAATGAGCCTATGAGGTGGCTTTCAAATTATTCTTTTGTTCTATGTTATCATGCGTTGTTGACTTCTAGTCCGTTCGTCCACCCCGGTCAACTTTAACGCCATCCTGCGAATCAAACAAATCTCAAATACAATTACATAGGTACTTGGTATCATTATCCATCTAAAGAGTTCTGGAATCCCGTCCAGACCCATGTTACCGCCGGCCCAGTATGATACAAGACAATAATAACCTATCGTTTATAACTCAAGCCAAAACGCCATTCAGTGCTATGCCATGATACTTGTCCGTTGAATGCTTTTGGCAGTCTAATCCAATGCTTCTCCACTCAAAATGCTTTTTAGGATGCCTGCGCCAGCGCCGTCGGCGACAGATTCGATCTCTTTTTCTGCAACACAGCTCGTGATTCTCCGCTCATCTCCACTTGCGGCAAGAATCTTGCGACCTCGCTTGCTGGGTGTTTGTGGTGCGGCAAGGCTTCCGCTCTTTCCATCGGATGCGTTGACTAACCCCAATGTTTCAAGACTGCCGGCAACCTCGCGGAATTCAGAACTCGATAAAGGGTGCAGAACCGAATCGCGGGTACAGAGCTGACAGTAAGCATCGAATAAAGTCTTGATAGTCGGTGCCAAAAACTTCTTCTTGGAAGGTGTGGCGCCGTTGTTGGTCATCTTAGCAGCAGCTCGAGTTCGTTTCTCATAAGCTATCAAGGCACAGAGTGCTGCCTTCTGCTGGAGGTTAAGTGCCTTGAGTCGTTGGGTCGTTCCGTTGCTGAAAGCTGCTGCTGTGATTTTGTTCAGATGCCCAATCGATGCTCGGGGCGCAGTTTCTGCTGTAAGAGCCTTCAAAGAATTCGCCATTAACTGAAACATGGTCTTTGAGCCACCGGATGCGCCGTTGATGTTTTCCCCAAGAGGTCGTTTCGAAGGGGTCATCTGCAGAAGTTCTTCCCTCGCTTCTTCCTCGTACTTCTGACGAGTTTCGGTCTCGATTAAGTCAAGTGCACGGCGACAGATCTCGAAGGCTTTGCGAAGGTCCCCAGTCTGACTCGAAACCTTGCGGGAGCAGAGTTCAATAGCAGCAGGGTGAATGAATGGCACGTAACCCTCCTTTCCATCAGCCGGCATCAGGGACCTAAGTCTCGTGGTGATAATGTTCTTGACCTGGGCTGCGGTATAGGGCAGGAATGGCAGGAGATCAGGCTTCAGGTTCTTGGCCTTGAGTCGAGGAAGGAAACGATCAGTCAAGTCTAGGGCGTTGGCAATACCGACAAGAATCAGGCATGAGTTTCTTTGTAGCGACCATTCAAACACGCGATACAGACTTTCCAGGCCCATCGTTAAAATATGGTCGATCTCATCCAGGGTCACAAGATAGACGGTTGCCGACTGCGTCTTGGGCACAAACATAGCTTGCAAGCTCGAAATCGCATCTGCTTCGGAAGAGTCGAAACCTTGGCCAAGTGCGCCGAGAAGTGTGGTGTAGAGATCTTTGGAAGATTTGACACTCATGCAGTTGACGTATGCAGACATGACACCTTTGTGGTTGACAAACTGTCGACTTATCTCGGAAATCATGGCACTTTTGCCCGTGCCTGGCGGACCGCTCACATAAAGGCAACCGTTGGGGGTAGGGGAAGAGCATCGTCCGAGGAATTCCAATAACTGATTTCGTTCCGCATCCCGACCGATAAGTTGGCCAGGCTCAGCTCCACGGGCAAACAATTGTCGTGCTGAATGGTAAATGGTTTGAATGGTGCTTGGTGAGAGTGGTGTTTGTGGTGTGAGTCGCTTGAAGAGTTTGCCTGCCGACATGACAGCATGCCGAGGCGTAGTAGGAGGCACCGAAAGTGCATCTCGATGTCGGGGTGTCGAGGGTGTAACAGGATTCTGCTTTGTGGATGCTTGTGAGGGAGACTTTTGGTTCCGAGCAGGGAGCTCAGCCAATATGTCGTCTTCTTCATCATCGTCAAAGGGAGAGTATGCAGGATTTTGGTTCTCGTCGTTGTATGAAACAGTCTTTGCAAGGCGGCGACTTCGTTTCGTAGGAGTAGCCACCGGGCAGGGCATATCTTGAATTATAATTTAGTAAAGAAAGGTTCTGGTTCCTTCCGCCGGCTGGGACTCACCAGTTTCATCAATGCCGCGGGCTCTCTTTCCTAGTGTTGCTCGAGCCATGACTAGAATGGTTCCTTCCAACGTGTAGATATGCAGAGTTGCAAGCCGAAAGCACTTTCCGATAATCAGGGGTATAGGGTTGTGAAGGTCTGGAAGTTGCAAAAAGGGTGCTTGCCGAAAGTAGCTGCAGGTTGTCCTGCGTTGAACGTTAAGAATGGAGCCCCATTTGAGTATTCAGGGCGCTTCGCGCCACGATATGGCATAAGACGTGTTGAAGTCGCGTACAAACGCGACCTGCGGGCCACGATCAATTAAGTATGTGGTCAGTGCACTAAAACGCGTTTAAGTCAGCCACTCTCGTGCGTAAATCAAGACCCAGGCCCTAGAGACTTGGGGCGGAGACCGTAGCTGCGCAGCAACTAATGAAATTCGGTAGCGCCTCTGGATACACGCCAGCGTGAGCCATTTCTCTCATTTGACCAATGGGGCTATTTAATAAGCAGCCAGATCTTTTTTCGCTTCTCTGGCCAATTACGGAGTACAGATTCTATATCTGCCTAGCCTGTATCCAAGACGACCCAATGTCATCAGTTGCTGCGGAAGAACATATACTGGTAGTAGGTAGGTACTCTGTGCGGAGTATCTCCACTATCTTAGTACCTAAGGTACCTACAGAGCTACGGTTACCTCGCACGTACCATTCGTTGCTTAGAGACGAGTCGCAAGAAATTCCCCCTTGTCTCGTCGGAGTAGCCAATTCGTGACCGAGAAGCATGGGCAGTTCTACTCTGTATACTCCGTAGATTCATGGCATCTAATTCGATCGTGATGGAGCCATTATATGCTCTGGCATCTGAGTTTCGAATCTGTCAGCCCACTCTACACCCAATTAATGATCTGACAACTCCGGGCCTCGGCATTAGATAAGGTAGGTACTTTCCCCCAAGAATGGATTACGTCATTGCCCTTCAGTCGTTTGACATTATCATGCAACTGAGATACTTCTTAACCCAATAGTCCCTGCTCATCTCTCATCTATTTCCAACAAGATCGTCAACAGTAAAGTGCTCATCATGACTACATATATTCCCGCGCTCACACTGCCCGACGCGGTGTTCCTGAAGCCCGCCCTATCCGTCTTGCTGCCCATTGGCCTTGGGACAGCCGTTGGCTTCAGTGCCACCCGTAAGTTGGCCTTTTTATCCATATTCATCGATCACTATTGGCTGATTCATTGTCTGGTTTCAAGAGACTCAGAAGACCTATCTGGCTCTCAAGAAGCCTTCGGTTCAACCTCCGCCATGGCTGTTTGGCCCTGTCTGGACCGTCCTCTACGGGTGAGGATCGCCAGGCCAAGTCATTGATGTTCATAACTAACCCTTCTCAGTCTCATGGGTTATGCCGCCTACCGAGTTGCTGACATTGGCCTTTCTCCATTCTCAGGCCCTGAGACTATCGTGAACACTCGACGTGCAATGACGCTCTACTCCATTCAACTCGGCCTCAACCTTATTTGGACCCCCCTCTTCTTCGGCCTGTATCGACCAATTGAGGCGTCGGTTGATATTGTCACCCTGTTCGGCGTCAATGGCTACCTAACTTACCTCTACAGCTCTATTGATTCTGTTGCTGCGTGGAGTCAAGTTCCCTACCTCGCCTGGCTCGGCTTTGCGACCTATCTATGCACTACCATCGGTCATTTGAACAACTGGGACTTGAAGGCCAAGGAGGCAAAGGACGAATAAGCACAGCTTATGATTAAATGCAGTTCTGCTCAAGTCATGGGTATTGATCTATAAACATGGACTGCTATATGTTGTTGCGTTTGTGTTCTTTCAAAGCCAAACTGGCTCTATTCCCTGGAATCAAAAGTATCGTCCTTACTATCTTCTGTCGACCCCAAGATGAACAGATAGATACCCACCCTCTATTGGTGCTCCAATTCACTAATCGACATTATGTCAAACCAAAATTTGAACGCCATAGATGCTTTGACCAGACGCTGCTATCCGGAGATAAAATTTCCTTCTAAAGTGATGAGAAACTTGATCTATCACACATCATCTCGGCCACTTTTCTTTCTGTCATCATCAAAAAGGAAAGTGTCGCTTCATCCCATCATAAACCATGAATATGAAAGCAGAGCTTGGTGCAGATCGGAGGCATGTAATACCACAGCCACGGTACATGCCTCGTATCCCATGTTGTTTCCAAAGCATCGCTCCTTCTTTCCAGAATGTACGTCGTTGGCGTAGATCACTGACAGTCGAGGTTTGCATACGTGATTTGATAGTATCTGCAGGAAAGAAGAGGAAGTTGTATGACACACCCGCCGATGCGCCAGCAATTGCTTGCTGCCAGAACGGCAAGGGTGTATCAAGAATTACCTGCTTTTCTATTGCTGAATTCGCGGTGTTCGTCTTGAGCTGGTAGAACATGCTTGTTACAGTCTCCTTGGCACCAAACCAAGCAGAACCACCACCAGCCTCTCGAATCAATGTACCAAGCTGACCATGCCAAAAGCCCCGAAGGCCTTCATGGCGAAAAACCTGCTTGATGACAGGTATAGGACGGAGAGGAGGACCGGTAGATCCATCAGCCGACATGGGAGCCTGAATCCTACACTTGACGAGCTCAATTGGAGTGAGGACAAACGAAGTGAAAGCTCCAGAAAATGCACCTGTCAGCCAGAGATACGGCAGTGAGAGTCCTTGTTCTCGGGGGACTAGGCTACTCGTGAACAGCAATTCACGACCAAGACTCTCAAATAGAAATAGACTGCTTGTTTCTGCTGCAGCACCCACTAAAGGAGCTGTAATGCCACGATACAGCCCTAAAACTCCATCGCTTTTGATGGACTGCCGGAAGCAATCCAATGGACCAGAATATCTCAAGGGGAGATGATCGGGCTGACTTTGTAACCGCACTTTGACCGTATCGAACGGATACTCGATGTATTTGCCCACAGCGCCAGCAAACTGATGAAAGTCAATATTCGAAGAACCGGCTCAGATAAAGCCACATACCGATCCGCATAGTACATCTTCGAATGCCTCCGTAAGCGCCGTCTTTCCCTTGAGGGAGAAGTTGGGCGCATGGCCAGCAACCTCCACAGCTACAGGACTAGGCTCCATGGAAGCGGTGGCGCTAATCAATCGCGATCTCGAAAGGAGAATTACGGGCGAATAGGAACGGCGTAAAGTATCGAGCACCCCTATTGAGGGTTGACAGGAAGTGTTGGAAAGCGGTGTCGTGACTACCTAGTAGGTACCTTCAAAAAGCTTTGAAGGAGGGGGACTCCAGTGATAGTATACGCGATCGGAGGATGGGTCCAATAAGGTACCTTCGTTGAGGTAAGGCATGAAATAAAGACCAAGGCTGCAGTTTTGGGGCACTTGGTGCCTTTGAAATCGATGTATCGCCGAGTAGTAGCCAAAAGCTACCTACATAGGTGGTTGACAAGCAGACAAATTTGGGATGTTCAGGGTGCGGGATGCATCGAATATAGCTGTGCTATGCGTTACTGAAGAGCAGTGGCAGTCAGTCAGTGGAACGACCGCCGAAAGTCGGTAAACGAGGATTGGAAGGATATGATTTTCTCGCAGCTACAGGGCAAGCTAATCTGTCAAGGTGCAACGCAACTTTGTGGGCAATGCCTGTGACATATAATCGCCGCCCTGTGCTGCGGGTTGGCAAGGTGAACCGTCATGCAGAGAGACGCTTGCTGTTGGGGTCGTTTTCGGGCATCGGGCCCCAAAGAGAAAATTCTCTTGACATTTCTGCATGTGACATCAGACCGCCCGCTTTTGCAAAATTCAAGCCAATCATGTTATAGCTTCCTTTATCAGATCGAACCTGCACACCTTGGAGTTGGATGTTTCGAGGGTTCTGTTACGTTCAGCTCGTTTAATTGTGGTTCAGCAGTGGGAAAAAGGGGTTTCTCAATACTGTCTGATTAGGTACTGCTCCGGGTCAAATGGATCCATTTGCAAAGTTGATCTCCATGATCAATTGGAATCACCATGTAATATGTATTGAACCTTGACCCCTTAGGGAAGTTTCCTGACTAGCGTCCTGCATGTTGATCGCTGATTGATAAGATTACCCACTCCGACACCGGTGCATCAACCGAAGACCAGAAGACGTATAAGCCAACCAAACCCTAGTTGCACCTTAGGCAGGTAGTCTAGTAGTCAAGGATAAAATTCTGCATAGGTGGAAAACTTCCTTGACGAGAACCCTTGAAGTCTGCCAAGCAACCATCTTAGGCACTATTTCCACATCAACAACCCGCGGCGAAAACACCAATCCGCTCGGTCAAGAAACGACCAGCATTCTCCGACTTCCCTCCTACAATTTGGGCAGTTTCTCGCTGCCAAACTTTGCATCATAAATTCAGACCGATCTAAAGCCAATTTACGTGCTCCGTAAATACTCTAGTATATTGGTTTGCCACGTATGACCCTGCACCTGAGAAAGCATCTCTCACCTTCGCATCTGATATTCGGTTCGGTTTAAATATTCTCCACCACTTCCAGGATGATGGTGGGGCAGCGGGGTGGTCGCGTCTACGCGACTTGACGCGACTGCAAGTTTAATTGATTTCATCTGGTCTGGGGAATCTGGTTACCTAGGATTTCAATACACCTACCTGGACACAATCGTTCCCGAGCAGCCGGCACAATACTCACTCTCAGTATGACCATGACACAGAATGCCGCGGATTCCAGGCCTTCGAACGGCTCACAGTCGATCAACCACGAAGAGAATCAATATCTTGATCTTGTCCGAGAAATCCTTGAAAGCGGCGAGCGTCGACCGGACCGGTAAGAGAACGTAACAACTATTACCAGGCAACAGTCTAATTATCTAATAGCACAGGTACTGGTACATACTCCATCTTCGCTCCTCGGCCCCTAAAATTCTCACTGAATAAGAACGGAATCCCCGTTCTTCCTCTCATTACTACAAAGCGTGTCTTCACCCGAGCAGTCATTGCCGAGCTCCTGTGGTTCATCGAAGGCAACACATCTTCTAACAGCCTCAGCGAAGCTGGCATCAAAATATGGGATGGCAATGGATCTCGCGAGTTTCTTGACAACCTTGGCCTCAATCATCGTGAGACCGGCGATCTCGGTCCCGTGTATGGCTTTCAATGGCGACATTTTGGTGCCGAATATATTGATGCAAAGACGGATTACACAGGTCAGGGTGTAGACCAGCTTGCCGAGATCATTCACAAACTACGAACCAACCCTTATGACCGCCGCCTGGTTCTTTCTGCTTGGAACCCTGCCGATATGAAGAAGATGGTTCTGCCACCTTGCCACATGTTCGCGCAGTTCTACGTCTCCTATCCTCGGAGCAAGGATGACGATTCGGGAGCCAAGCCTCAGGGTCAGCTTCATTGTCAGCTATATCAGAGGTCTTGCGATATGGGTTTGGGAGTTCCCTTCAACATTGCCAGCTACGCGCTGTTAACTCACATGCTTGCCCATGTTTGTGAACTAGTTCCCGGAAGCCTCACTCATGTCATGGGTGACGCTCATGTGTACCTGGACCACGTTGACGCCCTCAACACACAATTAGAGCGTGAGCCACGAAACTTCCCCGAGTTGGAAATTTCGCGAGAAAAGGGTGGAAGTATCGACGGATGGAAAGCGGAAGATTTCACCATTAAGGGCTACGACCCCCACAAGACGATTGCGATGAAAATGTCTGTATGATTCGTGTAATAGTGTGGTGTGCTATAATCTATCGAAAGCTTAATAGACGACATTGTCAGATTTAAAATAACGAGGAGTCCTGTTGACTCCCGCGGCGCTTTTATGCTTATTGAGATTGAATATTGCTTCGTACCGAAACCCGATTGTCATGCACACTAGTTCCTGGATGTGTTTATTCGTATATGCTTCCTGAAATGATTGGTACGACAGCTCATAATGCTAGGGTCCATCGCTTCTTATCGTTCCATCAGATGGTGATGTTTAAATCGGAATAAAGAACAAGAGTGACAACTGAGAGCACGCGGGATGTTGATTAATAATGTACAAGTTATACAATGGCTGGCGCATTTGTGTGCAATCAACACACTTATCCAGATAATCATCCGAACCCAGGAGTCGTGAACCCTGACATTGCGATGCTACACTGAAAAGGCATTTTACTGCTTCTTCTTGGTGGAGGCCTTGCTAGGGGAACCCTCCTTCTTTTCCGAGGCCTCCTTGGCATCGACAGCGGCGGCGTCATCAGCTTCCTTCTTCTCAGCATACCACTCGCCGACTTGCAGAACGAGAATTCCAACAAGAACAAGGGCAAGAATGGTATTGCTGGCCGAAAGAACCTTCAAGCTGTCCTCGCGACCCAGAATAAGCTCGCCGCTCTCACCCTCATGAGTCTTGCCATCGAAGCCGTCGTTGGTCCAGATCTCGGCACTAACACTTCGGAGAGCCTTGACAATGTTGGCGACGTAAACACCGAAACCAATCAGGTAGAGAATGAGGGACGCGCCGTCAAACAGGAAGTTGGCCTCACTGGGGCGGAAGAGCTTAATGAAGAAACCGATGAAGCCGATAGAGATGACAATGTGGAGGATACGGCTAATGAGCGCCGGAGACTGGTGTACAAACTTCAGATGTGTCTCGAGGTGATCAAAGAAGTTATCGGGCACAGGAGCCTTGGTCCATAGAAGAGGGAAGTCGTAAGGGAATGAGGCAAAAAGGATGCCCAGGAAGAAGCACACAGCTGGAGATATGGATCAGCACGGGTGTGATGAATTGGTCACAACACGGGCAACTTACGAGCGATGATCATAAAGGTGGCAAATGATCCGGATCCATGGTAATTCTTCGACCTGGTGTTCTTTGAATAGTCGATGAAGGAGTTCATGATGATTCAGTTGGAGGGGCTTTGTGAGGCAAAAGGTTTGTCGCAAAATGCGGAGTTGCGTAGGAGGTGTCCTGTGACAGCTGGACAACGACAATGCGCGAGACTTGAGGCAGATGAGGAATACCGTAGTGCGCTCGAGATCAAACTCGGTGATACTGACGATGGACGTGTAGGATAGATGTGGAGGAGGAGAAGAGAGAACTGAAGAGAGCCTGGTGGTGGTGGGACGAAAGTAAGGGTACCACCCGGCTAGGCTACCTAAGGTAGCGGGCAACCTGTACCTTCCAAATCGGTGGTAGACTGGAGATTTGCGGAGTACATAGGTAGGTAGTGTGCGGAGCCACAACTGATGTTTGATAACAAAATCCGCAAATATCGTCTATTTTACATATTCAGGGAACTTATAATTTAGATAAGGTAAATTATACTTATTCTAATATCTATAATACTAAAGTCCTAACCTATCTCTTAGTTACTAAATCTTAAGACTTATAAGAGAGAGAGTTATTTTATTAATATATTAATAAATTCCTAGAATAGATAAATATTAGAATACCTAGAAGACTTAAGATCTTTAGAGGCTAATATCCCTATCAATGCCACATTCAAATGCCTATAATTGAATAGTGAATTGATAGCTTGAATCGTTTCCCAACGTTTTCTTCGTCTTGCTAATCCAGAAAACACCCTTTGTTTCAGTGGGTGCCTTTATCTGAAAGGTCATTTTTCTTGAATTGATGGATCGCTTAACTTCGATTTGTCCTGATGGATATAGAGGAACCTTTGCTCTCGCATGAGAAAGACCCATGTGAGCTCCAAGCTCAGGGTTCACCACCAGTTCTTGTACCCGAAGCCCTGAACACCATCAGCACTTCGCAAACCAACGGCCCATTCAGTGAGGATGTAGTTTGCGGCGCCTCCCCATGGGTGACCCAGGCTTGTGAAAGCACCCAGGCCTGGCTGACCGATAGCCGGAAGATACTCCCAACTTGCGCCGCTCCTTGTCTCGGGGTCTTTCAGCATTGCACCCCAGACGTTGTATATCAGCTCGGCGGCCCTGCCCCAGTCCTCGGCGGCGAGAATGGCCCGGAGGAGAAGTCCGTTAGTGTTAGGAGAGATCTTAGTCTCGATATCGTGATCATTGAGGGTCGAACGATCTTTGTATCCCAGGCTTCGGTTCGACATTTCCTCCACATACCGATTCCGATGAACGAAAACTACCCCAGATTCAATATGCTGCTGTCCCCGCATTCTGATGAAAACTCCGATAGAGAACAGAGGTCTTTTGTGCATTTTTTAATACTTCTGCTGATGCTCTCTATGTAGATCAAACAGTATAAGATTAATAATTCAAAGAAATCTAGAGGCTGCCTAAGGACTACCCCATAAAGCCCGGATATATCGATGCTGTTGATAAGTTAGGTAGGTAAAACGAGGCCTAACAGATATTTTTACCATATTCGATATATAGACTTCCTGTCAAGTTGAATAGTTTTATGATCAAACTGTTTCTTAATAGTCGCATAGCTTATCCATGTAAATACAATATTCGAAGTTCATCTCTTAGTCTGCATGAAAGAGGGTGCCCCAACAACAAAGAGGTACCAGTATCAGCAGGTTAGCTTTTATGCTGGATAAATTAGGCAAATTGAAGTAGAAGATGTTACAGTCAATATTTTATTCTTAAAGTTTCGTACTTTCACTCTCAGAGTGGCTTCTTTGCTGGCAGAGCTGACCCAAGGAACAGTCCTGAGGTCGCCCATCACCCGTGCCTTAATCAAGGTCACTGTAGCCCCAAGAACTAGGCAGTGTTGGGTGCTACATATATTATTTGGCTCCGTAACCGAAAGAGTCCCACAACATAGGTTTGGCAATTATAGATTGAGCTACTTTTCTCATAGCTATGCAAGGTCCTGTCATCATCTCTGAACGCAACCATGGTATGAGCGGATGGTCACCGAGATCACTTGACTAGCCATACTTTAAGAGACTCGATAGATCGAGTTTCCGGTACTCTCCGGGTTAAACCATGCTTATGGCAGGGTTGGGGAATCCATCAATGTCTCTGTGCATTCCAGTGGTTGCATTACCACGGAAAAGCTCCCCCACCGTTCCTCATAAACAGAAAGTGGTATTTGAACGAAGTGACTTTGGTGTCTTCCTGTATAATTTGAAGTCTGTTTTGCCGTGTCGCTTTCCCTTCGTTGACGTCTTAGCTCAACCGGGACCCGAGATCCATTAAGCACCACTTGATTGTCAGATATGGTCAATGCCTCCAGAACAGCTGCGATGCTTCTGACGACGGTCACATTCTGCAAGTCACAAGAAATGATTGTGTCTAATGGAACAGTACCAGGCATATATAAAGAGTCTGGACGGTACAAATACCATGGCTGCTACAATGAAACCATGCAGATACAGGATTCGGCACAGGAGCGGGCTCTGATCGGCGGCTCCCACCTTGTAATGGCAGGCAAGATGACAGTGCCCATTTGTCTCGAGTTCTGTGCCTCGAATGGTACGCAATATCAGTACGCTGGACTCGAATGGTCAAGGTATGTTTTGAGCGTCCTGATCTCTAAAGACTTTCTAATGGATTTCACCGATAGGGAATGCTGGTGTGCGCTGTATTTGTCGAGCCTTTCAGTCAGACTCGACGACGGAGAATGCGAGAACTCATGTGAAGGCAATTCGTCTCAAGTTTGTGGCGGGACGTTGAAGTTGAGCGTGTACGAACTTGCAAAGGGAGGGGATACGCCAGATGGAGTTGCCATCAACCAAATACCTAGGGGTTTGTTTGTGTCGAGTCTCATATTTGGAACGTTTCTCCTATCGGTCTGACATATAAACATGTTGGCACTGGGTAGAATCCAAGGAAAAAATATGGAAAATCATGAAAAGGGGGGATATGATTGTGATCTATGGTGTCATAGTTTCCTGTATGTAATCAGCGTTTTTCAGAGCTTCAATGGAGCCATGGCTAGTTGCTTTACAGCATCTTGCACAATCACTTTGATAGCTTCAACCGATCGTCTCCCAAACCTCCTGTCCTCGCCCCCTTCTACCATCCTGCTCAACTATCACATCCAACCACTTGACCAACTTGGTCGCTTTTTCCAAATCGCGTTCTTCCTGGATGACCTTTACTAGGAAATCTTCCAGAACCGCTAAGTCCCGGCGATGCGGGCCCAACCTTCTTGTGTCTGAATGCCAAGCATCTATCATATCTTTAATCTCCAGTGTTGAGGTAACTCCTGAGGTAGAAAATGAGATCTTGCGTGGCAATACAGGAAATTGGATTCTAAACTGGCCACCTGGCAATAGTCCTTCAGGATCGGGCGTGCTGCTCCTACGCAAAGGTATCTCCAAACTTGTCTCTCTGGCTCTCTGACGCTTTCTATGTTCCTCAATGACCTCTTTTCGCACTTCTTCAGGTAGCTCGGCGAGAAATTCTGGATCCAGCTCTTCAATATCTTCATCCTCGAAAGCGTCGCCAACTTGATTCAGCGAAAGGCAGTTGGTTTGTAAAGGACCAGCTTGGGCATCCTGTTGCCGCTGAGCTTTGTCAAATAACCCCCGTGGCCGACCGCGTTTCGATGGAGTAGAGTGTTTCCTCAATTCCGTTGCACTATCCTTATGTGGAGACTTTAAAGGTGTCGTTTGCCTGGTTTTTCGTCCGTACGTGGCCAGGATCTCGGTCTTCACTTGATCCGGTAACGCATTAAAAACTTCCGGATCAACTTGAGTTGGGCATGCGTCAGATGGCATGCAGTCCTGGGATCTTGATTCGGTTATAGGAGACTTGATGCGGATACCTGATATTCGTGACCCCTGGGCCATCAGTTTATGGTGAATGCTGTTGGGGAGCTCTGCAAGGATGGTGGCGTCCGTGTTACTAGGAATAATAAACTGGGTTCCAGAAACATTCAGAGGCGTCTTTGCTTTCACATCATCGTCGCTGGCCTTGGTCAGGGCCATAGCAGGATGGACCTTTTGCTTTCGAGGTGTCAATGGATCATCAGCGATAGGATCCTGACAAATATCACGGCTCGGTGTCTGCCTCTGTTTTCCAGGGCTCTCGATTTCATCAATTTGCTCCGCTGAGGAAGCTTCCCGGGCTGGTGACGGTTTTGTAAACGTCCCGAAAGCCAACTTTTTCTGGCTACCACCAGGGGCCGCAAAGTTGAATTTGACAGGTTCCAGCTTCGTCATTTGTACTCCGATTCCACGCAAATCACCAGGGCTGAATTTCCAAGACCGTAGTATGTTGACGGCCTCCTTGCCGATTGCTTGGCCATCATTGGTGGCTACCCCGAAGGTAATGCTCTTGTTGAACGTGTCACATTTACCGTGTCCTAACGATTTCGGAGGGTCCAGAGGAGCGTCTATCGCTCTCCTCATGATCTTCATCGTGAACTGACGTCCTTTAACGTTTTCACTCGAGAGTCTCTTCTCAAGTTCCTTGCACAAATTAAAGACGAATTCTTCTGCTTCCAGCTGGCAGATGAATCGGATGCCCCAGTTAACTTCTGCTGAGACGGATTTTCGAGGTGGTTGTTCTCCAACTTCTGAACGATCAATACCGCGGGCATATTCCCAGAGTTTCTCGCCTGTTTTGGGTCCAAGAATTGATGTGAGGCGCTCTTTCGAAATCTCTCGCAGGTCTTTAACGTGAGTAACACCGATGTCCTCAAGCTTCCCACCAATACTCCGTGCAACCCCAGGAAGCTGGTCCACTTTGAGATCCCCCATTATGTGCAAGACATTTTCAGATTTCAGTTGATATTGACCTGCAGGTTTGGCTTTCCGAAGTGCCACTTTGGCTTGCAATATGTTTGCTCCAATGCCGACCGAAACGTGGCAACCCGTCAGAGATTTGACCTTGTCGCGAAGATTCTTTGCAAGTTTGTCTGCCATGGCATGCTCCCGAGCCGTGTTTTCGGTATCAGAGCCCGTGCCCTCAGAGTTAGGATTTGCCAAAACGATTGACGTTATGTCCACGAGAGCCTCATCAATACTCACACTCTGCACCAAGCCGCCAATTTCTAAGATTGACTCATAAAATAGACGGCTCGCCTCTTCGTATGCAGGAAAATCATAGGGGAGCACCTTTAGTTCGGGGCACACTTCAAGTGCCGATTTCATCCACATCCCATTCTTAACGCCAAATTCTCGTGCAGGATAGTTGCAGCTTGCAATTTCCGACCCGGAACCTGTGCTGTGGGCGACGACAGCTGGTTTATCGATATACTCGGGACTTTTCTTTAATGAAACTGCACAGAAGAAGCTGTCAAAGTCAACATGCATGACGTATCGTCTCCGGGAAAGTCGCTTCTTGGCGTGCAGACAAGATTGACCCTTTTCTGCAGCAAGCCGTTGCATCTTCGATTTCAGCTCGGCTTTCCATGTTGAGAGATGATGTAGTCGACTTTCGGAGTAGTACTGTCTAAGGAAATCCGGATTTGCCGTTGAGGACTTCCTTAACCTGGGGTCAGACAATAACATTGCATTATGCTCCTCGGATGTCAATGGCTTCGAGGTGTCCGGGTGTGTATGTATGGATGGTGCTACAGACACAGGAAGAATTCCTGTTTCCGATCCCAACATTTCGCCATCAGTTGTCTCTAAATCTAGTGAAGCCACATCTGGCTGACCCTTAGGAGACACATCTGGGGGAGCTACTGGCTTCTTAACGTAGGAATTATTGACATCTGCCCTTAGAAGTTTCGTGTCTACACCATTCGGAGGACGAACAGGGGTCCGAGCTTTCTCAGCAGCTTGACTTAGAGACTGGCTAGGGAAAGAAGATGCTTTGAATTGGTTCGCGTAGAAACTGTTCTCTGTTTGTTCACGGTAGCCTTGTTTCGTACGAGGGGTTGACGGTGACAGGCCGCTACTAACGTCGAACTTGAGAACTTTTTGCCTTGGTCCTTCATCCAGAACCCGATAGTCAGACCACGGGAGAATTTGCCCAGCCTTGATAGATTCTATGATCCATGCCGGTTTAACGATCCGGTACCGGCTGAACTCGACAGATTTCTTGGGCGGGAGCGTCGAGGCAACGATATGAGTCGCCATTGTTTTCGAATCCAGGTATTGCAGAAACCCACCACCATGCTGCACAATCTCACGATGAAGACTAAATTTTATCAGCAAGAGAACCCTATCCAGGATAAGAAAACAAGCATACACATGCAATGGGGGTTGGGTATATCCAGTAACGTGAACAACAATTCCTTTGAATATTTGAGGTTTGTCTGAGCTGGCACGTATTTCAGCATCGAGGTTTTGAAGCTTGATCTTCTTGCGCCTGAAATAGTCGTTGAACCCATTGAATTCACTGCCCTCGTATTCTTCTCCTCTTTCATCTTCGAATTTGTGCGTTTCGATACGCTTTCTAACTTGCGAGGAGTTTTTCTCAAGAACACTCCCCATTCTGGTCGTCTTCCCGATTAACTTGTCGATGTAATAATCTTAACGATAATGGTAGTGGCGATGGTGATGCGCCAGTTAACAAAATTCGATCATCACAACTCAGCCTCGGACTTAAATTTGATGATGAGAGACAAGTGATGCAGAGAAGGGTTCAACACAACTGTTGGAAACGCTAATGCTTCAACACTAGCGTTGTGGCGATGAAGTAAGTTGTCACACGAATGAAGAAACCTGAATGATGTCGAAAGCGCGTAAAGTGGAACGCCGAAACGCGAATAAACACGATAACCCGTGATGATGCTTGCACAGCCACATACACTAGCCACATCGAGCCAGGTCCTGGAGTTCCATCTACATCCTCGGATCAAAACCATTTACCAATTGCGTCCTTCTGTGGGTGTTTGCCGCTGCGATGAATAACGAACAGTTCCGCAAACTGTTGGCTGCGAATGTAAAAAAGAACTCCGATAGTCAGCATGGTGCACCTGCAGGCTCATCATCCACAGGCACTAGGAATGCGCTCGGTTCGAGGCAACGATCGAGCATCCCAATGACACCGTAAGTACTTCTGCACTCCCAAGAACGGCATATCTAATGCATCAATACAGACGCGCTCTAGGGGGTGCTCAAGCGGACTTTGCGCGACAACTGGCGGAGCGAAACAACGCGGTTCGACCTCAAAAGAAGTTCAAATCTTACGATCCAAAAGGCGTCAAACTCGCCTCAGGCTACGTCGACCGATCAAAAGAACGTGACGAGGAAATAAAGGATGACCGGGAACAACACCTAAAGGACCTTGAAGAACAGCTCAAGAACGAGGAGATCGACAGGGAGACATTTGAGAACCGTCGATTCGAGATTGCAGGAGGCGATTTAAGTAGCACGCATCTAGTTAAAGGGCTCGACTTTAAGCTCCTCCAACGAATCCGCCGTGGAGAAGATATATATGGAGAGAAAAAAGTCGGAGCCGAGCCACAACCCACAGATGAGCCCACCGCCGAGATTGACGTCGACGACGAATTTGAACAGCTGGAAGAGGAGCAGGAAGTTCAGGTAGTGCCTAAAGAGAAACCCGAGACAAAAAAGAAAGGCCAATTATCTACAGTGTCACTGGCACCCGGGAAGAAACGAACACGCGATCAAATTCTTGCAGAATTAAAGGCATCAAGAAAAGCTGCCAAAGCACAGCAAGGGAATGTGCTTGGCGACCGTTTCAAGAAGGTCGGTGCCAAACAGAAGGCAGGATCGCGAATAGAGAGAGACAGCAAAGGACGAGAGGTTTTAATCATTGTGGATGAAGATGGACATGAAAAGAGGAAGATTCGGAAAGTTCAGCCTGGCGCTAAGAAAATTGATGAAGGTGATCGGATCGGACTTCTCATGCCAGACAAAAATGCAAAGCCGCTTGGCATGGAGGTTCCAGAACAATATAGGAGAAAGGGGGAGCCCGAGGAGGACGAAGACATCGACATCTTTGACGGCGTGGGTGATGATTACGATCCACTGGCCGGGATAGACGATTCAGGTTCAGACTCTGACGCGAACGAAGATTCGAAGAAGATAGAACAAGGAATAATGGATGAAGGGAATATTGCTAACCCATCGATGCAACCGCCACCAAAGCCACCAGCACCTCGAAATTACTTCCAGGGAGCAAAGACGGGTCTAGTGTCAGAGGAGCAGAGCAAAGCGCCATCTATGTCAGATCCCGCCATCATGGCAGCGATCAAGCGGGCAGCGGCTCTCAATCCTATCAAGAAGGCCAGGGATCCTGCTGAAGAAGATGACGAAGATGACGACGGTCAAACTGAAGGAATGAAGAAGGAGGCGATGGAGGAGAAAAGAAGGAGGCTTCTACAAATGGCGGATCGCGACGATGAAGATCTCGATATGGGCTTTGGTACTAGTCGGTTTGCCGACGAAGAAGACTTTGACGACCGCAAGGTCAAGCTTTCAACCTGGGGAGATAAAGATGACGATGGCGAGGGGCAATCAAAAGGAGGGCAATCAAAACGAAAGCGAGGCCCGAAGAAGAGAAAGGGTGACGCTAATAATGCTGCAGATGTACTGCGGGTTATGGAAGCGCGCAAGAAGTCATGATGAACGGTATGAGGTTCTCCGTTTAGTATAGCTATCATGAAACATATCTTGGTCGACGAAGCCGAGGCTCGATAACCCCCCTCCAGGTGCTGTATTTAGGATTGTATACTTTAACGTAATGCTCATTCAACTTTTTCAATTCGCATTTACCGTGGAAGCAAAAGGCCTATCAATCGTCTCCTGGGTCATAACCACCTGCTTTAAGAGGAAGCTGTTTGACATTGTTAGCTCACGCCAAGTTGTTAGTTAATAAGTCAGGCTTCCTTGGTGACAATCTAAACCAACAAAGTGAGGGGGAAACACCCCACTACGACATACCGCACCTAGGTAGGTAAGCCAAACTGTTTCAGCGTCCACCTTGGTAATAGGTCTCTCGGTTTGTGGAAACGTCACAACTTCAAAAACTTACCTACAGAATCGTATTTCCCTCAGTTGGTCAACTGAACATTATCCCCATCCCACCCATATTCTGTCACTTCATCCTTTCTTGCATTGAGGCTGAAACCTGGGTTTTTCTTTACAACTTGATTTGTCTTTCTATTCCATTATGTCTGAAGCTCAGGTTCCTGTTTGGCTGGATTGTGATCCAGGTCATGATGTACGTATTAAAAACGGTGCTTATAGCCTTGATCTTATACAAGTTCTTAGTTCTGTTGCGGGACTCGGTGATGTTTATGCTTATTTTTTTTTTTTTATTTTTTTTATTTTTTGTTTTCTTTCCTCTTTACGTCTCGTAATAGCGCTCAGCGGTTACTAAGTTTCTTGATAGGACGCTTTCGCCATTCTTCTGGCAGCCTATCATCCTCAGATCAGATTGCTCGGCGTCTCAACGGTCTTTGGGAATGCATCTCTTGAGTAAGTTATCTAAACCAATCTTGACTTTACGGCAATATTCTTGAGAACAGCTTGTTAACGTGTGATCAGAAACACAACGCATAATGCTGCCTCTATTCTCACCGCCATTGGTATGCATGATATTCCTCTCTATATCGGCCTGGGTAAGGCTCTTGAACGTCCTGCCCTTCATGCACCAACGGATATCCACGGTGTTTCTGGCTTAGATGGCACCGACCTTCTTCCTGAGCCACTTGTGACCCCATCTCCTATCCCGGCTGTTGAGGCAATGGCAGAGGCCCTGCGTGCTCAACCCCCTGGTACAGCGTGGATTGTTGCAACTGGTGCGCTGACGAACGTTGGGGCTCTGCTCCGTGCGTATCCAGAGCTTACCAGTCACATTAAGGGTATCAGTCTTATGGGAGGCTCTATTGGCGACAATTTCTCAGATGCACCGCTCGGCGAAGTTGATGGTCGCCCTAGAATCGGAAACTACACGCCTTGGGCTGAGTTCAACATCCTCGTTGACCCAGAAGCTGCTGCTACGGTGTTCCATACCAAAGAGATCGCTGCTAAAACTACGATTGTGCCCCTGGATCTCAGCCATCAGGTGTTGGCGACGTCGGAGGTGAGAGAGATGCTGTTGTATGGCCCTGATGCTGAGCGGACAGGTCCCGGGAAGACCACTCTCCGTACCATGCTTGTTGAGCTCCTTTACTTCTTTGCTCAAACATATGCGTAAGTCAACACAAACCAATGACATGCGCCCCTTCGACTAACAATTCAGTGATACCTTCGGTATTACCGCTGGACCCCCTCTGCATGATCCTATTGCTGTTGCTGCTGTACTTGTCGACACCGAAAATGAGATTCCCTTCCTCGAGTGGGACGCCAAGCACAGCCAGCCCCCTGAGCATAATGAACGCTTCGAAGTCACAGTCATAACTGAGGGCACGTTTGAAGAGGCTAAGGAGGGTAAGCAGACCGGTCGCACATTGGCCAAGTTGCTTCCACCAGGTCAACAAGGTGTTAAAATTCCTCGGGGAGTCGACACTGCCAAATTCTGGGAGGTTATCGAAGAGTGCATTGAGCGAGCAGATGCAAAAAATGCTGCTCTTGCGCTTGCGAAGTAGTTTCCAGGGAAGAGTCAAAGTGCTAGAGTAGAATAAAAACCGCGCGAACAGGATTAGATGGTTGGACGACATACTGCGTCATGATAAATCTATCAAGTCTTGTTATAGTCTATAATTCATTGTGGGTGGTCTCCTTACTGCCCAAATCCCAATCAAGCATCAAATTCAAGCTCTGTTCATATGTCCAGAGAGTGACAGCGCTCGCAGGGGCTGATTTGAGGAGACTGATAGTCAAGCCCTTGTACAAACCGCGGAGGCCTTCGGTGCGTAATATCGTTAAAAGCGCACCCCGTGCCGTGGAGTACTCAGGAATGTTTTGGTAGATGTATTGCTGTCGCGCTGGTCCCTGCACCTGAATACGCTTTCGTACAAGATCTAGAGGGAATACGGCTGTTTTGGAAAAAATGCTGGCACACATGCCAGCAGTAGCGTCTCCGCTGCCCCATGGCATGTGTAATCCCTCTAGAGACGTTCTAAGGGATTCATAAGTGACGAAAAAGATGCCCATGAAGGGTATGATTTGGCCGAGTCCAGGCCCAATACCTCTAAAAAAGCCTCGCCAACCCTCATCGCGTTTGATATCCCAGACGGCACTGCGCAGTGATTGGTAAACACGGTGTCGACCCTGAGCTGCGAATCGTGTTCTTAACAAATCGAGAGGATATGTGACGGTGGTGGCAGCAGCACCAGAGGCAGCACCAGCAATAAAACTTTCGGCAGCATCAGGCAACCTTAAGGGAAATGCCGTTCGAAGGAAAAGGGTCGCCGAGCGGTATGTTGTGAATTGTACGGCACCATAGCATACATACATAAGCTCTGCAGGAACATTGCCCTTCCACAGGCCTGTCAAACCTTCATGCTTGAGGATGTGTTTCAGGGTTGCGAATGCTCCTCGATAAGCTGGTGCGTTGCGCAGAGCTGCTACAGGATCGGACAGAGAATGAGGCTGGAGTTGGAGACGGATCTTGACGACATCGAGGGGGGCAACGACGAATCTAGAGATTAGTTAGTATCAGTACTGACTACCATTGTTCAAAGAGGGCTGGAGATAAAAGAAGCCTACCTAGAAACCAAACCTGCTATTGCTCCCGCAGCTACGACTTGGACTCTCGAGCCCTTGTTCCCAATGTCAGCCAGCAGCCCGAAGCAATCCAGAACCAACACCCTACCTCATCCTTAAGGTGCCCTTCTTTGTGCGACATGCATTCAACTACAGCCCGGAAGGACCACAGGCAGAAGAGATGCTTTCTATGTCGAACGGTCTCTGCTACAGCCTACGAGAGGTTGCAGTTCGAGAATGCAGAAATCGACGGAGTTGATGATGTGTCGGCTGAGCGCAATACGAAGTCGCTCAACGTTGATGAGCCAAGTTGCTGATAAGTAAAATAATGCAACGTTGGCGGAGATAGATGCCCGTGACAGGATTAGTAGATGATACGGGCTATGCTTTTGCAAATTGTCGCCAATTGCCATTGGAAGATTCTAATGGAAATTGTTTGGGTCGAAAATGCTCTAGAGCTTTCTTCGAGGAGCGTATTCGTCAAGTTGTTATTCTAGGTATCACGGGAAATAAAATCCGTGTTCAGATTGGCTAAAATTTACCCTTGATTACCTTCAAGCTCATGATGGAATTTTTTGTGCGACGGCATGATTTCCTAATGTCGATTGCGGTTTGCGACGGTTGTTAACGGTAGAGACGGCTCCATCGTTTTGCGCGGGATGCCATCATTGGATCAATGGCTCCTGATACTGCTGAAGGAGATACGAAATATTTCTCTTGCAGAAAGTAAATCTGGAATTGAGTGAATAAACGATCTACAATAGTGCTAACCAGCCTCGGGGTCTCTTGCACCGATGGACGAGGAATTCATCAACCGAGCCGATGGAGATCCGCCCGGAACAATAAACGATAGCCTCTAGGGTCTGGGCCAGGTTCCACGACTTAGGCCGCTGGAACTAACCAAGCAGAAGTTTGACAATGTCACCCTGACGTTGCATGTGTTGATACTGGCATATGTATAGGATTCCAGGCAATATAAAGCGCATAAAGCACTAACTTGATGAGCTATGAGCATGGAAGAAATCGCAAAATTGTTCATAGACGAGCTGCAAGGACCAGTCTCAATACCAATCATGACTGCAACAACGTTAATTCTAGGAAGCTTGGAGTAAAACGTGGGGTTCCCGTCTCCACACCATGATGAACTACTACTATGCGGGCACCTAAGGATAGAAAGAAAACTCGGGACTTCGCTCCTAATTGACAAAAGGACTCAGGTATATTAGCATAATTTTAGGATGCCTTTTACTAAGTTCATTCTGACACCCTACTTCGAAGTCTGATTTTTCTTGCTCTCAAGGGATAAAAAGAAGAAGAAGAAAAAAGCCTCTGGAGGAACTCCAGGCATCTAGGTAAGGTACCTAGGTAGGTAGCCTCCATTGCTCCGGCCGAGAGGCTGCTCCTCAAGCTGCTGCTCCGATGCCGTCATTGGCTAAGGCCATTTGAGACTGGAACCCCAGAACCATGCTTGGAGACATCCGAGACCTCTCTCGGACAGAAGCACGCATGGGTATGGCACGTCACTTGCCTCTTTGATACCTCGTGCCGCACCGCCGACAACTCTTGCCGGATACACATGCTCCTCCGGCTCTTACCTTATATTTCACCAACCCTCCCACTTCGATCTCAGTTGTTCCCAGGTTACCTGATGTTCAGAGACTCTTGTAATATACTTCGTCTCATAGCGCTAAATCCTGTTCTCCATCTTTCCCTCTCGACAATCCACCCTCTGGGCCCTCGATTCAACCAACGAGACTACTCCAGTCACACATAAAATTACACCCGTTACACAGTCCTCCCACGATACCCTCAACTCGGTCGATTTCGCATACATCTGTCATTGTGTACTCTGTAAAACGCGACCACAATAACGACACCTCGTCCAGCCTTGCGGCGCTCAATCTGTCATTGACAATGACCACCACGCAGCTTCCTTCGCCAGACACAACACAGCTTCTTGCTCCGTTTCTGCCTGCTCTCCCACCATCTGCTATCTCTACGGAACCTGCGATCGGTATTCTTCCGCTGTTGTCCCCTATACTTCGCCAGCGAGTAAAGCTTCTATCTGCATCAAGTACCGAGCCATGGATTCGACTCCTGTGTTACGATAAGGCAAAAATACCCGAGCTGGTTCAGATCGCGCAAGGCGGTAGCCTGGAGCCACATCCGGTATCGGGTGAGGTCGAGGTCGACTGGGACTATGATGCAGAGATACGTTTTCGTCGGGTCGACGAAGAGACTCTACAGGCTCTCGTTGTGCTTCCCACCCTGGGCTTGGCCTTCCAGTTGATCTACTGTGTTGGAGACGTTGAGGGAGGAGGCGATGGCTGGAGAGTTGGCGAGGTCACTGTAGCAGACAAACCCTCACCTTACGTACAATTTGGGGGAGCGTCCAGCATTGCAGAGGCCGAGAGACAGTTCAGAGAAACACAGGCGAAGAAGATGACCAGCAAAACCAAGGACGTCAACGGCCACAGTCATGGCAATAGATTGCATGTTCCTCATAGTGGCCACGAAGAAGAGGAAGAGGACGACGATGATTACTGGGCACGGTACGACGCGACTCCATCCCGGACACCAGCGCAGAAACAATCGCCTGCCCCTCCTTTAAAATCCACTTCTCAAATCGGTGGTGTTCGTGCATCTTCGGCAGAGGACGCATATTTTGCTCAATATGACAGTGTTCAGCCTGCTATGGATAATCATGACCCGGATGAGGAAGAGGCTGCTGCGCAAATTGCTCCACCACTTGGACTCGGACGTACCCAAGAGTCTGCCGAAGCCACAGAGCTTAATGAGACACAGGGCGCATGGACATTGGCCGAGGTCGAGAAGAGTGACTCAAGCCCGATACAAAACGGATATGATACCGAACGCCACGCCGCTCTCCTTCACCCTCGCCCAGCCTCGAGCGCCAGTTCCAACGGCTCGGAAACAGTTGCTAAGCTTGAGGCGTTTGCCGGCAAACAAACACAAAACGAGTTCGGTGTAAAACAGCATGTATCGCGAAGTATTCGAAGCCTGTTCATGCTTTCGCGTGCTTCAGGCATTGATCGCCAGGAGTTTGAGAGCCTTGTTCGTGCCGAGCTCGATATTCTGGGCATGGTTGAGGCCCAAGAACAAGTCTGACATCTTTTCACCACGGGTTTCATATTTCCGCATAAAGAAATTGGAAAGCTTTTCTAGGCGGGGTCTTGCATCTTTTTCTACCCGGTATTTTAAACATGCATGTAAGGCGTTGGTTGTTAGGCATCTGGAAGGCAACTTGAGCATTGACAAGGTCTTCAGCCTTCTCATTTAACTTGGACGGAACCTGGACATAGAGAATATGTTGGAAAGTATCTCATGACAGAATCGCAAATGGTTCAATATAAAAGTTTCAATTGGCCGAGTCTGCTAGGTACAGTGACGATGTCGGTGATGACTATTCACCTTGTGCTCGGCAGTCCCCGGTTCATCGTTTGTGTCACTCCCGAGGCATGTCACAATAATATACGGTCTTTGATCTTGATAGAGTATGATCATATTGTTAACGCATGCCGAAGCACTTCGCTGCTTAGAAGATTAAGTTTCCGCAAGTTGGGAAAATGCTGTATTAGATCGCGCTGACGACTCAGATATGGGCTCCCGAATCAATAGCCCTCACTTGAACTTACGAAAACTTCCAAATCTTTCACAAGCACCGCCCCGAGCCCTTTTTTATTATTCATTTTAGCTAATTCAGCCCCTAATCAAGCTTCTGGACCTTTCTGCGAATGTTCCACCTACGCGATAACTAGATTTTCTAGGGCAATACGTGCTGTCTCGAGGACTTTGGTACAATTGCGCTCTGCTGGAGAACAAGCCTTAGTCGGGTAAATAACTCCACGAGCCGCTTCATGTGTGTGCCCAGCAGCATGAAGTGCGTCAAGAGCATCATGTCTCTTTTTGCTTCTCTCCTCAAGTTGCCCAACGACATCTTTGAGTCCAAGTTGTCGATAGGTCATCGCGCCTGGGATCTCCTGGTCCTTCTCATCCAACCCGTAGACGTCGAGGCGCAGAAGTCCCCTGATTGTCATTCTCCACATGTCGGGAGGCATGTTTTTGTTGTTGTAGCTTTGATAAGTCGTGCAGCCCCTAGGCATACCCCCAATGCAACCCCAGAGACCACCGATTTCTTTGAATGAAAACCAAAAGGTGCGTCCTTGCAGCTTGGCGAGCGCAGTCTCTTCATCTACCATTTCTAGAATCCTTGCGTAGGCATTGCATGCAGATGGTACCAGAGCGCCAAGAAGCATGAGGTTCTGGAAGGATTGTATGGGAGGAGGCTTAGCGGGTTCGTCAAGCAAAGATGCAGAACAGACAGTGCATCTGATAACATCGTGAGCAACTCTGGATGCATTCCGTGCGACTTTCATGGCTGGTATGACCTCAGCCGGCAGATTTCCAAGAGACTCGAGAGCTAAATAAAGTGATGACAAACAGCCGCAAGACACTGTAGGTACAGGTCGCATAGATGGGGTCGGTGTTCTAATCACACTCTCAGTGGATTCAACAGAGGCATCAGTTTCGCTAGAGTCAGGTGGTGTCGGCGTGTCCGAGTTCTGTTTTAATCCTGGGTTTGAGGATTCAATCTGATCTGCTAGGTACTGCTGAAGCGTGTTGCTGAGATCCATCGAAATTGTTTCTTGCGGAGCGTCTGTCTCGCCAAA
Organism: Fusarium verticillioides 7600; assembly: GCF_000149555.1. Taxonomy (NCBI): domain Eukaryota; kingdom Fungi; phylum Ascomycota; class Sordariomycetes; order Hypocreales; family Nectriaceae; genus Fusarium; species Fusarium verticillioides. The sequence goes on along the minus strand of NC_031675.1, from coordinate 2,748,417 downwards.
ATTGATGCTACCGAGAAGGTCAACACCACTCAGATCCAATGTAGGCAATGTCGCATTGTCAACGAGTAAGCCTTGGGGTTCCGCGATCTGCGGATTGAAAGAAAACGTGTCATGACTAAATTGCAAGTCCCATGTATCGGCATTTGCATTAGCTGGATCGTCCAGGAAGTTGAGATTAAGAAGCAAGTCTCCGGTGGTTTGCGTCTGATTCTGGTGCTCATAGGAGATATTATCATCTGGCTGGAGAAAAAGAAGGGCTTCCTCTGGTGGCTGGGAAATGGTCGGTGCTGGTAGAGTTGCCTTATCGTCCATATCCACATGCCGCCTCTTTCGGGGACGGCCCATTTGCTTTTGCGGAGAATAGTAGCATATTATTCCCTCCTTTTTACACCGAGAACAGCCATCGGATTCTTTGGAGCATGCGAGTTTTCGGGATCCTAATGACCGATAAGTCTCCAATTCGGACATACCATGAGACACTCACGGCATTCGTCACACGCCCTATGCTTTGTAACTCCATCGCCTGCTGCAGTTGGAGCCATTCTTCTTTCCAAAGGCAATTTCCGATACCGTATCTAAGCGGAGTCTCACTGCAGGCAACAATATATTGTATAGCAAGAGATTGTGATGTGGAACAATATCCAAAAGTCACAGTCAGCATGAGTCTTAGCTTACTATCTAACTACGAATCTGACTAATGTTGTGACACTACCTACCCTTAATATGGAAGTAATAATTAGCTATAAACTACCCCAATCTTGCCAATCTGCCAATTTAACATCCCATTCCAGAGATCGACAATGTATGTGGTTATAAGTGAGCTACCATAGCTGGAGGTTTTTCTCCTTCTTCTGTTTCTCTTTTTCTTTATATTATAGGAAGAAAAAATTATCTCAGTTATTCTATTACGTTTAACGTTCTACTATAGCAGGCCAATATTATGTTACTGATAGAAAACCCCTGCGACAGTCTTTTCTGTACACTGGCCAATGTCTAAAAACACTCCTCTCCCGTTATCGTGGAATCTGAGTTCCTAAACTTGCTAAGAAGCACTGGCCTTATTAGTGACCAGATGGCTCTCAATCCAATCACCAGTAATACCTAAGAAGCGACTGGTTGAGTCAGTGATCATAATTATCTCTTATGTTCTTGGCATGGGACTCTCGAGGCTGTAGCAATATGAGCCTGTTTAACGTCAGCAAGGACATGTCAGCTCAGCAAAAAGCAATTATTTCGCGCGCCGAAAGAGATGCGGCTACGCAAATCAGGCTTCTGTATTCTTGTGCGCCCCTCGGCGATTACAATATAGGTAACCTAGTTTTTGAGGCTTCGTTCATGGGTCTATGGAGATAATAGCTCTTACTTGGTCCCGAAAAAAGACTTCCCCACTGTCTCATCGACGCCAAAATATTTGGGTACAATCCATGACCCTTTGATTTGGTGTTACCTGTTTCTGTACCATGAAGAAGCGATAACCCCGGAGGTACAATTATAAACCAGGCTTCGTTTCTTTCTTCTAATCCAGAGACTTGTTCGGTACGAATTGTTTGTTGCATTGCTTGCCCGTTGCTACTTTGTTCCCGCCTCGTGCAAATTGTCCACCAGCTTGCGTCATGATAGAGTGGTAGACGCCAATACAACCCTACGAGAAGCAAGCTTGCCGAAAAGTCCTTCAACTGAGAACAAGCAGATTTGCCCCTGCATAACCCTCCGAAGTTGTCGGCACAATGACAGCCACTCCTATGGCCAATCTTGGCAATATCGCCCGCGCTGAGTACAAGGCGCTATTCGATACAGAAGTTGCCAAAGGGATCAGAGAACCACTTGTTCTTCCTTTCTGTCTTTTCGGTCCTTTCATTTTGCCTGTCGTCTATTTGGCAATCCCACATCGAAACCAGCCATGGCTTTACCACGCAAGATGGCTTGTCGTGGCTTTTGTCGTTGCGTTCGATGCTTATATGATTCGGTATATGTCTAGCTACAACGTCGCTCCAGCATATGCGTCAGGTCTCATGGGCGGATGGGGTATCTTGACGACTCTGAATCTTTTGGTTTGGACCGATCCGCAACTCAACTATGCCAGGGTTGTCAAGATTCTCAAGGGCAACAAGTCGCAAGCATCGTCAAAACAGCTGCCCATCAATGTTGCCAACGGATCAAGGCAAGAAAGCGTGATTCGACAGCGAAAACCTTACCACGGAGACATTGGACTTTCAGGTGAAGCTGAAACCCATGCCAAGAATGGGAGCTCCAAAGATGTGGTTTACGCCTGGCAGAAATTTCCTGAAAACGGATCGTTCGGTGAACGACTTAACTGGACACTCGACCTTGCTACAAACTTTAGGGAAATCGGTAGGTTTGGAACGATGATCTAACACTTACGAGGAGGTTCCCGGCTAAGCTTTTTCTTCAGGCTGGAATCGTTCTATCTCTTCCGTGCCAAGACCAGATATCCCAAGCAATATCCGCGATGGTGATCCTGTATCCTTCGACAACATGCTCATTGTGTCTAAAAGTGGCTACTATCGTAATTTGACCGAGAAGGAGTTCGTATGGAGCCGTATTCGCAGAGTCCTCTTCCTCACTTTTCTTTTGGACCTTTGCTCTGTTATGATGGTCAAGGATCCCTACTGTGCCTATGGACCTGATCAAGAACTTGAGCTCCCTTTGTTCCTCCGGCAGCTTCCTCCTTGGTTGCGCTTCATCTATCGCGAGCTCCTTTGTCTTGTTGGTATCTATGCTGCCATCGATGCCATTTTTAGCTTGCATGACCTTTTTCAGTTCTACGTTTTCTCCTACTTTTATCCCATACGAAGAGAGTTATGGCAGTACACCAACGTCTTCGGTCCTATCTCGCAGGTGCTTGATAGAGGCCTTGCTGGTTGGTGGGGGGCGTTCTGGCATCAAACCTTTCGTCTTCAGTTTCTTGCGCCCGCAAAGTTCCTCGTTGACCATGGCTATCTTCAAAGGGGAACACTACGTGCTCAAATATTTACCATGAGTTTATCCTTCATACAGTCCGGTTTACTTCACGCCGGTGGAAGTCTATCGTCTATGCCAACCACAAAACCCTGGAGAAGTCCGCTCTTCTTTGCTCTACAACCTCCTGGCATTATTTTGCAGCTTATTTTGCTGCAGACTTGGGACAAGCATTTCCCCAACTTCCCTCGCAGACTCCGCCAGGCATTCAACATGGTATTCACTCTGGGCTGGCTCTGTCTGACCGCGTTTTTCTTTACCGATGATATTTCATCTTCGGGTATTTGGCTTCTGGAACCTGTGCCGATATCCCCTCTGCGCTGGCTTGGTTTCGGTCACCCAGATGATCATTGGTGGCGATGGAGGAGATGTATGTTCCCGATCTGGCATGCAGATAAATACTGGTGGAAGAGTGGTATACAACTTTGAAGCCAGGTAAAGAAAATATGTTTGTCAGACAGCCGCCATGTTTGGGGCAATCAAGGGGCAAGTCGATCACAATGTATACCCTTGACTATTTTTCGTGCATAGAAGAGACAAAGTTATTAGAGGTAGATCATTTGGAACATCTCAACTGAATTTACTATTCGCCTAGCTCATGAAACTTGCAGGAGCTCGTATTTTTGGCCCGAGGCAAGCCTATCAGCTTCATTTCGAAGCCACTTCACAACAGGCTGATAGTTGGTCTGCTTTGCTGCCAATACCTCCTCAAAAGCAAGGCAAGCATTTCTATCACTATTAGGATACTGCCAAGGGACGGCACGGTGACAAACACTTACAGAGCAACTTGCGATTTTCGCACGTCGCAGATGTACTGGGGATATCTCATCACCCGAGATCTGCTAGTCAAGAGCAGGAAGGCAACGTCGATCACTTTAGCGATTGTTCCTTGAGAAAGATCAGACATCAAAGGAGCCGCATGATGAGTTTGAGCAACCTACGGAGTATCATTTCACTGCTCGGTTGCTGTGTCTTTCCGAGGCAACGCAGGTAAGCGTACATTTTACTCGCAGTCTCAACAAAAGTGTTTCGAAGCGAGTTGAGAACGGTTCGGTTTGCATTATGGGACGTGTCATAAAACATCAGATGAGATTGAATCTTGAAAGCGTCTTTATGGTCATAGGAGCCTTGGTTAGCAACTCTTTGGGTTCATGCGGTACGGGGGACTAACTTAGAACTTTTCGCTGGAAATTTTGACCAGGTGTGCGGCCGAAGTCGACAGTCAGAGAAGCAGATACATCTTTCTAGGTGTAAGTACTGGTTTTGGATTGCACTAGAAGCATGACTCTTGAGCGTACCAATATTTGCATCCCTGTCTCTGTCCTTGGTGATATCAAGTGTCTTGCAATTTATAGTGGTTCCGCAGTAGGGGAAGCCTTTCTCATGATTAGACTTCTGCACGAGCTCACCATCATACAGCATGTCAAAGTTGACCATGGTCTTGGTCGGGTTGACCGCAACGCCATACTCAGGAAACCCCACATGCATAGCATTGACAAATTTGATCGCCTTTTCCTGGTCTTGGGTGATCAGAAGAAAATCGTCAATGAGGCGTAAGAGTAGGCAGTCTGGCGAACGAAGGAAGTCCAGATGTTTAACTTCAAGGTCAGCATAGAAATAATTGCATAAGAATGAAGATAGCACAGAGCCTTGAGGAATTCCGATTTTCTGTCTGTAGTATTTCTTTCCAATCTTGACAAGATTATGCTCGACATGTTGCCTGAGAAGATGCATCAATTCTCCAATGTTTTGAGTATTGCGTAAAGCGCTGCCCACAAAGACAGTGTTTTTCTTGTTGAGAGCCAGGTTTTGCTCGAGCCGTGTGATGAAATCTGGGTTTTCCTTCTCGCTCAAGGCTGTTGCATGCCATCGACGAATAGCTTTGGACGAAGACTTGTCGTCAGCTACCGCTGCTCGTTCCCCAGGCTTCACTTCTGCGTGTTTCATGATCGTATATTTCGACTGAGTTGGCACGGACTTCATCAGACTGACAACTGCCTCTTGTGGGATGGTATCAAAAGCAGCCTTGACATCAGCCTTAACAAAATACAATCTACCATATTCAGGGCCCAGAGATTGCTTGAATAGCTTCAGTCGGGTATAAATATCGCTGACGGAGAACATAGTTGAACCCAATTTGGACGGGTTAATCCTCTGTGTTTCGGGTCAGCTTCAACCCCCGAATGTTTGATACCTCACATACCTTCTCTAGCTTCAAAAACGAATGCACGGGACCCAATATAGTGTTTATACTACGCCCAAGCTTGCTTGAAGGTCCCCTGCCCATAGCCCTACGCCGGAGATTCATGATGGGGCGAAGTTTGTTGCCTTTTGGAAGGAGTCGAACTTGGCTATAGCCCAGCTTTCGAGAACGTAATACCTGCAGCGCGTCATCCAACTTGACCTCCTCAAGCATGTTCGCTCTAAGTTCCTTCATGGCTGGCTCTGCTATATGTCTCCAAACTTCATGGCGAAAGTAAAAAACTTGGTATCGATGAGTATTAGACTCGGTAACATAAAATGTGTTTCGGATCAGAGGGATCAATAGTGAATCAAAAACGAAATAAATAAATTCATTAAAAATCTCCAGACGCTTTGCAGTATCTGTTTTGCTTGGGTTGTGGTCACCCAGAATTGGTGGGTGAAGCCAAGAGATTTTGGCGATCTGATAAATGATTAGCCATGGTCAAGCTTTGGCACTATCGGTCACTAACCGTAATATTTTGCATTATTTCATGTAGCGACATGGTTTCAAAGCGCCTGAGCCTGATGAAACTATCGACGTTTCGCATGATAGTGGATTTGTTGTGTTTTTGTACAGCCTCATCCCCCCAGAAGTCTTTGGGGATAATCTTGGACAAGACGGCTTGACAAAACGATGAGACCTGAGATAACGGGGTTGCTAGCTCTACCAGGGATTTATGGTATGGGGGTGCTGGCGCTTGCGATTTCAAGAGCCCTGGCTCGGATTGCTTCTGAGATGGAGCACACTTATAGTATGAAACCGTCATCGGGCGTTGCGATGGAATAAACTTTAGAGAGGATAGGAGACTCTTCTTGGTCTTCGGCTTCTTAGTTCGCGATGGCTTGTCAAAAGTGCATGGGCAGTGGTGCTTCAAGAGCTCGATATATGAACACCGTCCATGGAGAACTTGCAAGCGTTTCACAAGTTCTTCAGTATATCCACGAAGCCGCTTGGGTATTTTTGGCGTTCGCGACCCGGCATTTCCTGCCTTTGTTCGAAAACAGGGAGCAATCTCGTCTTCTCTCAACGTATAGTCTTGAAACTTTTGCGAGGTTAACGTGGGGTCGACATGAGAAGTAAACACGTTGTGAAGTCCGAATTGCCGAGGAAATATGTACATCATCACCTTGATTGTACCTTGGCGTTGGATCTCTTGGTCGTTAGGCATGGGAGCGTTCTTGTACCGATTCAGCACATCTGAAAACTATTAATAATAATTTTGATTATATATGCTTTCTGTACTTACGAATGTGCTTGTAGCCGGGCTGGACGTGTCCTTGTGCCGTGAGGGATGGCTTGGCATAGAATATTCTGCTTCTCACTAGAGTTATGTCTATAGGTTTGCGTGCTTCACCTTTAGATTCCTTTGCCATTGACAGACTGCCTCCATGAAGGTCAACCTCTGCAAGTGGCACACCTAGAATGGTCAGATAAGAGCTTTAGTGATTTGCTGTCTTACCTGTCAACTGATAATAGTTGTTGAAACCTGCTTCAACCTCTAAATATATAGAGGCGTCAACAAGGAGATTGATCATGATTTTCTCTCCAGCTCTGCCAAGAAGGGCCAATAATTGTGGCCAAGGGTTTTCCCTCAGCGCCTCAACGTTAGAGTTCGGAAAGAGGCTAAATAGTCCAGGAATGGTGTTGGTTCCTTGGTCATCTGGTCCGGCTGATTTCCTGAACCCATCACACAATAGGTGCTTGGGTCGACGTCCGAGTTGCACCTCTCGAGAGAAGAGACGCCATACAACGAAGTCTACGATCTACATGATTCTAAGCGACTTTTCATACGAATAAAGATGCCGTACTAACCTCATTCTGGGAGAATATTGATCCAGAAATCCCATCGGAAAGACTGACGTAAGACTCGTCCTCTCTCTGTGAGAATGCTAGCCATTGCTCCCATCTCGTGTCATCGTTGTCGGCCTCTTCATGGGCAAAACAAACAAGTGATGTATCTAGGAGTCGTGATAAAGTCTTCTCAAACTCCCTGGCATCATTTGCTTCGCCAATGGATGCCACTTTCTTTCGTCGGATTCGAGATCCATGAGGCAATTGGGAGAGGACATATTCTCTTAACGAGGTGACCCTGCTGTAATGACGTTCCAGGAGGTCGCGCCTTACGAGGATTCCCCCGAGTGATTTGGCTCGCTTTTGGTGTTCCGACGTGACAGCAGTCTCCGACTTTCGCTTTCTCTGGGTTTCCATAACCGTTCTGTATCTTTTCCCGTTGGACGGTTGTCAAGCCGCTGTGTTTTCCGATGATCACTGTGTAGTTATTTGAGTCAGGGTGGAATCCTGTGAGCCACAGAGTCTCGAACGTTGATTAATTTGATATGTGGCTGATCTTACCCGACGTGAGAGCGGGAGCTTGGCCCCAGAGGGATTAGTGCAAATTTAGTGTGAGGCTGGTTCCAGGGGTCAGTAACCAGCCGCTTAACCGAGCGTTGTCACAGAATTGGCCACTGATCATTAACAGGAATTCTGGTAATGAACTTCGTTCGATGCAATCAGGAAAAGCTCATATTCTACTACTTACCAGGGCCTCGTGGTTATGTGCTTGCTGTTGACTTGGCTAGGAAATGTGGTTTGCATCAGAGACGGCAAGGGATGGGTAACATGAAAGCAATCTGCTGCTTCGCAAAGAAGGGTAAGAAACGCGAACCTCACACATCCACGAAAGCGGCCACAGCATAGAATTACATATACTTGCTGCGGGAGATAGCGTTTTCAGTGTGGTAGATGGGTGTCTCTTTGGCGGAAGGTGGGATTCCAGACGAAATTGACATGGTCGCTGAGAAGCGTCGTAAGTTAGTAGGTAGTCTTGCATAGATACCATCACACGCAGTATCACAACGCAGGAACGGCGAGCACGAAGGAAACCTGTGCGACTGTGTAACCGTCTTTGTGAAACCCTGGAACGTAAGACCTAGGCTACTAGGTAAGTTGAAAAGTGGTCAGCTCGGATAATTGATGGATATGGAGCCCCGGATCTGCCACTAGGATAAACAATGGGGATCAAATAGACGGAAAAGGGGACGATTTGGTGAATGGAGTCTCGACGACGACTTCGAAAATAGAAAGTGGCTTCAACCATAGCGTACTTCTGGTGATGTACAATAAAATGCTTTTCTTTCTCCCAGTTTCCACTGATAAAGAGCCGGCACAACCCACAAGAGCCGGATCAAAGCGTTGCATCGATGTCTCCGGATCAATCGAAGACCTTCGAACACAGGCTCAAGAGTCAAGCAGACCAGGAATGGGATTTGTTGTTACATATTATCGTTGACTCGTAAGTCTCTTAAACGAACTTAGGACAAGCGATTAAACAAAAGATGCACCAGAACCACACACACGTCCCTTAACTCAATGTAACTGAAGCACAAGCCAAGGACAGAAAGTTGCAGGCACGAAACAACCACACCATCAATGAGATTTGCCAATGAAACTGACATCAGGTAAGTGGCTTGGCTCATCATGTGTTTCTCAAGGTCAACGGTGCGTAGGGGCGCGTATACTTAGTATCCATGTTTATTCTTCAAACCAGAACAGAGCGACCCCGAACATAGTAATAATTGATTCAGCGCGACCAGATCGAGCGGGGTTCTCTGGTTTGGCGTAGATGAATGACAATATGTGCAATAGGTGTATGGGATATATGCCCAATGTGCTACAGTGTGAAAGCTTAACTTGCTATATTTCTAGCTTCGACCCTTCGACAAAAATGGATGGGCTGGTGAGCCTGAATTCCTTGATAGACTGAACTGTCCAAGCGGGTGGAATTGAGGCTGTTGAATCGGCTGCCACACGAAACGGTTCCTGGGTTACGAGACCGGTCACAATGCCATGGATTGGATCGCAATAAACCCCTGACGCTTCAAAGGAGAGACAGGGAGGGTCTTTGGTTTCCTCGAGATAGGTTGATGGTTGCAGAAACTCTAAAATGCTTCGCTCGTCATCTCGTGTTTTAGACCAATGTCGCAACTATTCATTGGAAGTAGGTGGCTAGATGTTTCCAAAGCTCCTGCTTGGGACATGGGTAAGGATATCGCAGGGCTCGGGAATTGATGCAGGGGAGAAACACTGGATCTTAGGAGCGTCATAAGTCAACCAAGCACCATGAGTAGACTTCGAGTCTTAGCTTGGTCCAACAGACGTAACTCCACTGCGGTAGTTATATATGTTCTTTTCTTTAGTCTCCCAGGCATGCTGTTCGCTTCCATATGTCGGATGCGACCATGAGGTTCTTGAAGTGTCCTGTGTTCCTTTATTGGTCCCTGCAGTCCTAACAAAGTTTTCTTAGGCTGGCCACAACACGCGGACCTCCGTCGACAGTCCATTGTTCGAAGCTACCTGTTCAGCGGCTGTACATAGATACGGAAATGCTAAACGTATGGCCCTGAAATATGGAGGTGTTGTCGACGCTACTTGAGGTTGAGCGCCGTTGTGCATGGTTTAGAGATATTCTCTCGATGTGATTGATGTACTTATATCCAACCAAAAGCGTCGCCGTTGTTTGCTCTCCAGGCACCTCCACTACCTACTACCTAATGGAACTCCAACGGATCCAATGTGCTCCACTGAGGAAGGTACTTCCCCCCCATCTGCGGCCAATCCCCAATCCAAATCCAATTGAACGCTGTTTACAGAGTATTAAGGTATTGATACTGTAACTGTGCTTTCACTTTACTTTACTTGATATCATACCCGACGACAAGGGTAATATGAAGTTTTTCGTTCAAATTCGTTTACCCTTCATAAGATCGCGTCTTCCATGCCATTGCTTCCACGTAAGATATCACGGTGTTGGTTTGTCTCTGTGCCTCTCTTCTACCGAACTGTCGCCCACCTCAGGAAGTGATCCCGCCTATTGGGCCCCTATTTCTCCCTTCCAAGGGATCATCCACCTTCGAGCCTTATTCGGCCCGCTTACTCTGTGCTGTTCGTACCCTCAGCTCTCTGGCCTGGCTACCTGGATACAGGTGATTGCCTTATGCACGCACATGCAACTCCATACACAGCACTCTTCAGACTAACCTGCATCAACAAAGCGTTTGACTGGCAGCATCCCCGTCCGCCGCCGTCGAAGCCCCTAGCAGAAAGTTGGCCTGCATATGACGAGTTGGAACGGCTGATTCCAGCACCAGCATCCACCAAGAGTGTCCACTTCGATTTTCGACCCCATCCCAAACGTTGTTCGACTTCCAGGGACTGGTCTAGCTTGGTGCCCCCATCTTGTTGTTCCTGCTCACTTGTCCACGGTTGGATTCTGTAGTTGTGAGCTTGTGAGGGCCATTGATTTTCTTACACCCCCTGGATGCTACACTCTTCAGGCCCGTTTGCAGTTGACTCCAGCACCTACACTGTACAGTACTTATGCTCACACCTATCAAGTGCGCCTCACGCCAACAACGCCCGCACAACGCTTAAACGCCAACGCATCGATGCTCTCTGCATGGGCCTATAGTCCCCCAACCAGTCGCTCCGCTCGACGAGCCTGACCGATGCTCAGGCCACCATGGATAACGACATGGATATGGCCCTTCACGCGGGCCTCCAAGCGGACGTACAGGATGTAGACTCGGGTTTTCGAAACCCCAATCTCGAGCCTCACCACGACCTTCATCACCCCTCCCAGCACAACAAGAATCAGCACCTTTACGATCGCGATAACGACCACAATCGTCACATCGACCACGCCACTGACCTCAGACAAGACTATCTCAACGATCAGCTATCTCACGACCGCCGTCATTACCTCCCCGATTCTTCGCCTTCCGCCGCTCCTGCATCTCATTTCAACCAGCGTAGCGCCTCTTCCCGTCCTCCTGTGCCTCACGCCGACGACTACGATTCGATTTCTTCGGGAGCCCACCATGCCTTCGCCCCCGTAAACCCCGACGACTTCTACAAAAGCTATCGGGGAACATACCACAATAATCAAGAGTCCCTCTCTATCGGTGCCTCGGCATTGCGTCCGTCATTGCGCTCCAACGGTGATGGCACAACGCCAAAACTTGATATCACATCGCAAACAGAGATCAATATGCGTTCTACGTCAAATCCCGTCGACAACAGGCCTGCTCTTCCTGGGTATAAACCCACTGGAACTCACCCCAGTGTGAGGGATCTGAAAAGGCGCTTCGACCAGAATGGTGCCGCACCTTCATCAATTCCTCGTGCCCCAGCGCATACAGGAGCTGCAGCTAAGATTAGGCAAGATGTTGGTGTCAGTCCACAACCGCGAAATGGTGCAACGTCTTACTCGACATTACGTGATGGTTCAAATTCGTTCAGCAAGCAAACATTGTCCTCGTCAGCCCGCTCTCAGAGATCAAGATATGTTGCCGAGGACCAGGTCTCGAATAATTCTCAGTCTTTTGCCAGTCGTATAGGGAAACCGCGAAGTACTACTAGCGGAAACTCAAATGCCTCCAAACCCACGTCCAACTTGGCGCCAGAGTCTCCACCACAACAACCGACTTCTTCTACTATCTCCCCCCCACCTTCGCGTTCTCAAGGCTTGCTTTTTGGCGAGATTCTTCCCGAGCAACACAATTTTCCCACTGCTGGTTATGGAATTGAGGGCGTTCGCCCAAGAAGGACATCTGAATCCAGCTTACACCATCCCTTTAGCCATCAAAGAAGTCTATCTGATCCACCAGATGTCGCCGAGCCTTCGTCCCCAAGTATCTGGTATCGTAGCCTCAACGGCGACGATAACAACGGGCAACCTACCCAGGCCTCTCAAAAAGGCCACACACGGTCACATAGCGACATCCCAAAATCTCCTTCAGTACCTCCGGTATCTCGTAAAACCCCTTCTCGAAAATCCCCGACGGCCAATACCTCGAGTGCTGGATCTACATCCAAACTGCCACGTTCTGTGAGAAAAGTGACTAGCCCCAGTGATTCAACACCTTCGACGCGTTCGAACTCACCAACTCTCAAACGACCGCAAGTGAATGGCCGAACATCAAGGGCAGGAACTCCGACGACAAGGGCAAAAACTCCGACGAGGGCCAAGACACCCACCCAGAGCGGCGTTACTCGAAAAGCGGCACCTCGAACTCTGGTCACACCAACGAACAATAATCGCCTTCAGGCAAATATCATAGCACCTCCCCCGAAGCTCTCCCCTCCTCTCCGAAGTTCTCGGCCTCGTCAACCCGTTTCCGTGGCCACAACGGCAAGCTCTCGGATGAGGGCAGTGGAAAGGGCTAGGTCGCCAAATCCTACATCCATTCCACAGTCCAGGATCGCTGAACCGTCATCGCGCCGGCGGAAGATCTCTGTAGGGCCAATTGATTTTGAACAACGACGAGAACATATCCGACTAGCTTATACGAAGTCCATTCGAGAAAGCCAAGCGCTCGAGGCACGACAGAAGGCTGCAGACCGAAGACGGAGGGAAATGGAGGCTGCTGCCAGGGCGAAGGCTACTGCCGCTGCTTCTTCAAACTCGAGCTCACCATCTATTACGCCAGAGCCTAATATCACAGAGTCGCCAATCCTCGCCGACATTCCACCAGTTCCGCCTCTTCCAGATGACCCTTTAGTATCGTCAGAGTTCAGGATTAGTAGTGGGCCAAGTTTGAGCCCAGAGGTTTCAAGTGCCACAGAAGTGCAAAATGCCTTGAACGTGGTTGACCTTTCAGATACTATTGCATTCCCAGGTAGCCATAATGTGTCTTACGATGAGCCTGATGGAGAGCCATACCGAGATCAGCCTTCACCGTTTCTGGATGACCCAACGATGAGTCCGGTTGATATCGCAATGGCACTACCACCCGCTTCATTGATGCTAGCTGCGACCTCGCAGGCAACGCTTATCGACAAGTCATCAGCTCAAGACTTTGATTCACCCACCTTGGGTGTTCCTGGCAGCTTTCCAGCCCTCAGTTCTCCTATTGGTGAACCAGAGCGACCAACAACTGCCGTTTCGATAACATCAGAAACAACGGAGTTCGACAACGAACCTCAAATTACTCCGCCAAGGTCCTCACACACGCCGCTCGAAGTTCCCATCACGGTTATCAAGCCACCCAGTCCACAGACGCAGAGGTCCGCATCTCCTCCGAAGGCCGAGTACCATTACCCGTTCGAGGATGACCCTGACTCGCCAGTTCGACCAAAATCCGCATCCAATACCGTTGGTGTAACTGAACATGCATTATCGAAGCACGATGAGGTTACTCTGCCTTTCATCCCTGGAGCATTCGATGTTGCGGCCAAAGCAGACGTGCCCCAACCAGAAGTTGAGTCTTATAAAACTACAATCGCCATTCTGCCACCCAGTGACGAACCAAGAGCGACTGAGAGCCTTGAGGAAACGGTCCCGTTTCCTCGAATTGAGCCCGAATACGAATCAGACTGTCATTCTGATTCGGAATACGATGAGGTTACGAGGCAGTATCGCCGTTCTCATGACGATGGTGCTACAACTGACAGCTGTACCGAGGACGTGGAGGCGGCCGGCAGAAACGACTGTAGATCAGAGGTGCCGTCGGACGACCAAGTCTCGTCACATCGTGCCTCGACTTGCGAATCTCTGGATACTAACAACGAGCCTCATTATGCTTATGATGAACAGCAGCGGCCGGAGATTTCAACAAATCTTATGGTACCGACTTTGTCTGCGACGAATAGAACAAGTCAGCAGTCAGCGTGGACTGACTTTTCGATCAACAGTGGCGACGTGTCTCCAGTGGGGCGCTCACCAGTGTTTCCCGATGATGACGAGAACGAAACTGGAGATCATGGCCATGTTACAATTTTTGAAACAACATCTATCCATCGAAATAGCCGACCTGTCGAGCGACCTTTGGAAATTCGCAACAGTCAACCGGAGATCCGGCCCTCTACTGACTTGACCCAGTCGCCGTATCTAAGTCATCAACTCCCAGAGCTAGACACTGGAGATGGATTTTCCATTCCTTATCTTTCCAACAGAGCCAGCAAGAGCTTCTCGTACTTCCCATCCCCAAATCACGAACCACCTCCCATACCAGCTTCAACATCAGGCTCCGCTTGCAATTCGCAACGAGCATCGGGTGTTTATTATGAGCAGTCCCAAAGTGGAAGCACATTTGTCAATTCTGAAAGAGGCTCGCAGGATTACATTCCCATGATGACAACGCCTCAATCGATGGACAACACATCCCTGTCAACTCATAATCAGTATTTTGCGGATGCAACCACTTTGAACGGAGATGCAAACTCCGAAACATACGATAAGCAGGGTCCAACAGGAAAGGAAAAGCACCGACTTGTTCAACGACGCAACGTTATAAAGGAGCTTGTTGATACTGAAGCTGTATTCGTGCGCGACATGAATATTGTTGAAGAGATCTACAAAGGGACAGCAGAGGCTTGTCCAAAGCTTGACGCCAACACTGTGAAGCTCATCTTCCGGAACACGGATGAAATTATTGCTTTCCACACCTCTTTCTTTGCTCAAATCAAAGAGGCGGTTCTGGCTGTTTACACGATGCAGAGCCGGCGGTCTGCGCTTGCTAGGGAAGGCACATTGATATCGGAGCCCTCGCAGTTTAATCCTGCTGACATTGATGATACCAAAGATCGCTCCGTCCTAATCGGCCCTGTTTTCAAAGCCAACATGGAGAAGATGAAGCTTGCTCATGAAGGTTTCTTGAGGAACAGTGATGGGGCAGCCAAACGACTCATCCAGATACAACAGGATCCCACGGTGAAAGTCTGGCTCAATGAATGTAACGAAGTTGCGAAGGACCTGACTGCAGCATGGGACCTGGACTCACTCTTAATTAAACCAATGCAGCGCATCACCAAGTACCCAAACCTCATTATAACGCTGTTGCAGCACACCCCACAGGATCATCCCGATCGAGAAGGTCTAATTGAGGCTAAAGAGATCCTCGAGACGGCCATCATCGAGATCAACAAAACCAAGAAGAACTTCGAACTTGTTGGCCAGATTGTCGGCAGAAAGCGAAAGGAATCCGATGTTAAGGCAGGATTCGCGCGCGCATTCGGCAAAAGAGTCGACAAGCTCCAAGCGTCAGGTACCCGAACGAGTGAAGATTCTGAATATGCTAAATTGAACGAGAAATTTGGCGACGATTATCTGCGACTACAAGTTGTTCTCCGAGACGTTGAGTTCTATACGAGGCAGGTATCTGCCTATGTACACGAATTTTTGCAGTATCTGTCTTCCATCGAGTTGGTGATGAGGCTACAACCAGGAAATCATCCTGAGCTTGAAAGCAAGTGGGTTCAGTTTAATATCTCGATGCGAGATCTTGAAAAGGTTGCGCTTGAGGAGCATGTACGTGATTGCTTGAGTGACGCTTGTGGAAAAGAGTACTGACGGATACCAGTTGTCGCAAGTCCGAAAACATGTCATTGAGCCGTTCGAACATGTTATCAAGGCCTACGGGAACCCGTCTTTGGCAATGAAAAAACGCCAAAAGCGCCGTGTGGATTACGAGCGATACGAGCAGCTAAAGCGCGCGGGCAAAAGCATTGACTCCAAACTCAACGAGCTTGTTGAGCAGTACGATGCTCTCAACGATACGCTGAAGAAAGAGCTCCCCAGACTATCTGCTTTGACTGAAAAGGTGGGCAACATCTGTCTAGGTAACTTTGTTAACATCCAAACGAGATGGTATGGGATATGGAAGGACAAGATGAAACTAGTTTTGGGCGACTGTCCTGATATGCCGGATCTTAAGGAGGTCGTGGCAACCTTCCAACGCGACTTCCCCTATCAACAGGAGCAGTTAGCCAGTATTGGTATCCTCAACCCCATGTATCGGGGTCGAGTTTCTCAGTCAACCACACGGAGTACCGAAGAATCATCATCCCTGAGAATGCGATCACGTCCGTCTGAGAGTGATTCGCGGGGTCGAGGTCACTCAATCAGCGGTGAACAGGCCCCAAGCGTTCCTGCGCCCGAATTCACAAAACGCCACAGTGGTTCGTATACTGCGTCACCTACAGGTGTCACTGCTGGGAACATTCCTAGTCCACATCAGTATTATTATCGTGACTATTATTCGGGTATCGGGAACCACCAGCAGGGTACTGCATCTCCTCTCTCCCCAGATCTTCCTGGTAGCACGCGATCATTCGCCGCCTCTACGAGACCCAGTACAGGCAGAAGTTTTGATTCTGGGGCACTTCCACGACAGAGCTCAGACTCAGCTACACAACAGCTCCGAGACTCCCATACGACCTACAGTTCCCAGAATCAATCTCTAGAGGGCCGACGGTTTTCGGGGCTTTTCCACTCAGCTTTACCACCAGCCGACGAACCTGAGGATAGTGCTCGATCGTCTCGGGCTTCTTCAAGGGAGCGAGGACCTACAGACAACGGGTACAATGTGCTTTGGCTAGCGGCTTCCCTCTTTGAGTTCAATATTGCAACGACAAAACACGAAGCTGGCTATCCGTACTTGGTCTATCAGGCTGGCGAAGTAAGTTGACTTACCCCACAGATGATCTTGGTTTTGGGTGCTAACTGCTAGTCTAGATCTTCGACGTCCTTGGCGAGAAGGGAGAGCTCTGGTTAGCAAAGAACCAGGATGATCCAGACGACCGCGTTGGGTGGATTTGGTCAAAGCATTTTGCCAGGCTCGCTGATTCATAACCACGGCCCATGACTGACTGAAACTTCAGCAGGCAGGGTCAAGCCAAACTGCTATCTTATCAACTTCGGGTACGCAACACATCCAAGATTTCTACTAGGATTCAAGGAAGGAGCTTGGGCGTTTATTACACGGGCATAACGATTTGGAGCTGCAGCAGATTCACCCGGTCCCAAGACGCATCCATGTTGATCGGCATTTTTAACATTTGTCTTCTATGAATTTCCTCGTCTTTTCTTCAACCTTCAGCTCCTATTTATGCTGAACTCACTGTTCGACAATGTGTCGTTTGGTTCAGTTTCATTTGTTTGTCCGGGCTTGTATTTGGGTAAAAGCCTTCAGTGTCCTATACGCGAAAGCAGAAAACATGGGATGAAAGAGAGGCGTAGTTGGGCCTTGACTTTTAAAGCAGGGGAGCCAGGCGTTCAGAGTAAAATACCAACTTATGTAAGATTCCAGGTGTGAATAACGAGGGATGAACCCGAAACCAAGCTGTAGCAGTGGAGGAAATGTAAAGAATCGTATTGACTAAGGTATGGATGGAATGAGATACCAGTGGCCCAAGCATGATGAAGCTTAAATTATTAAATTTGGTTACATGGATCACTATGTGCGGTCTTGTATGATTATCTCGGTGGCAAGATCTTTGTATGGTGTCTTTTGGCACTCTTATAGGGCTTGAGATCATTATTTAGCTGGCTACCAATTAACACGTTGTTAACATTTGTTGTTTTTCATACCCGTACTCATCATCTACCGTTTGGTAGATGATGACTCTGACATGTGACTTGGAACTAATCCCCCAGACTGGAACGTTAGAAAGATCCGAAAATAGAACTGCGGCATACAGGCGAATCCCCCGCCCTTCCAGGAGAAAGGGGGTAGCATATGTATTGCCGCCCTCAGCGCTAGAGCAATAGGTAGGTACCTCTTTAGTACCTTTCGTAGTGCTACCTAAGGTAATCAATCTTGGCTGCTTTGTTACCACATACCAATCCATCAGCTGCAAGTCTGGCATCTCTGCTTTACCGACCCTACATTACTCGACAGCTTTGCCAAGTCTCTCGCTTCAATTTAACCCCTGGCAGAGCAAGAAGCCTCGCGAAAAGGTACTGTTAACTCTTTCAAGGTTCCCCCGTTTCATGACCCACATTACACGATATGCCCGCGACAAGCTCGCCGGAAGAGCAGGCGGTCGATCGCGAGTACCCGCAGCGGCATCGTCATCATTCTCATCAGGAACTTGGACCGTTGCAGCATAACCACAACGTGGCTGAATTCCAGTCTCGGCTTCATTGTCAACAGAATCAAAGCTCACGGTCAACTTTACAGCATCAAACTTCTCAACAAGATTTACGTCACTCATGTCCTCAGTCTAACACTCATCTCGCTGTCCCGAGTGTATCTGCTGCAGGCTCGACATCCCGCTCATCTTCAATTTCTCCTATTCCAACACCGTCGATATCTCCTCCAGCTTCTGCCGTATCTATCAACGCTCTGTACTCACCCCGAGATTATTCGCCACCAGTACCAACTCCCTCTTCGACCGGTACCGAGGTTTATGGCAGCCATCCGCAGCAAGACTCATACGATTGCAATAGCTCGGGTAGACACAGCCAGGATAACCTTAGCTTTGAATCTCAAGGGCGTAATCCGGCCAACATGGCCAGCTGGTCAGGACAGCCCGCCATCAGAGGCAACTCCGAGGCTGTGCGCATGATTCTGTTAAGTTTCGTCACTATTGGCATAACGTACGTTTACTTAGCCTACGAGCTGCAGCAACAGTAATCCAATTTGAGCTGTCTTTCTAACATTGGTTCATCCAGTTTCACATGGGGTATCGAAATGACATGTAAGTCTACAGTTTCATCATCTCCTGGCGTACCTTGCTGAAGAGTGTTTAGACTGCACGCCATATCTGCTTAATCTTGGTTTAACCAAAAGCAACACATCTCTAGTATGGATTGCTGGTCCGTTGTCCGGTCTCATAGTTCAGCCTGTTGTCGGCGTCATTGCGGATGAGAGTAAGTCCAAATGGGGACGTCGGCGACCGTTGATGGTAGTTGGCTCCATTGTTGTTGCTATAAGCCTCCTAATATTAGGCTTTACCCGTGAGATTGTTGGTTTCGTGGTGGCCGATGATGAGGCCGCCAAGCGACCTACAATAGTATTGGCTGTATTGGCCATATATGTTGTTGATTTCGCTATTAATGCTGGTATGGTGCTATAAGCGTTTCTTCAATCCTGCCAAAACTAACGACTTTCTCAGTCATGTCATGCTCAAAGAGTCTCATTGTCGACACATTACCAATCCACAAACAGCAGACAGGGGCGGCTTGGTGTAAGTTTACTTATGGATGTTGCTTTGGTGTGAGCCGAATTAATGCTCTTTGTAGCAAGTCGTATGTCTGCAATTGGTCATATGATTGCGTATGGTGCCGGGGCTGTAGATTTGTTGAAGCTGTTTGGAACCACGCTTGGTGATACTCAGTTCAAACAGCTCACGGTCATCTCAACCATTGCTCTTCTAGGTTCAACGTCACTCACTTGCTGGGCCGTTACAGAGCGGGTTCTGCTAGCCTCCAAACCAACCCAGCATGAGGGTCGCTTCAAAGTCTTTCGCCAAATCTGGTCGACACTTCTAAACCTACCTCCTCGAATTCAAGCCATCTGCTGGGCACAGTTCTGGGCTTGGATCGGTTGGTTCCCTTTCCTTTTTTATAGTACCACATGGGTTGGTGAAACATACTTTCGTTACGACGTGCCTGCCGATGCAAGGAAATCTAAGGATACTCTCGGTGCCATTGGGCGCATAGGAAGCACTGCGCTTGTTATTTACTCCGTAATCACATTTGCAGGTGCCTGGATTTTGCCCATGTTTGTGCAGTCTCCTGAGGACAACTCCTTTACCCACCGGCCTCCTCAGGTAATCGCAGGCTTCTTGACACGGTTCAACCAGGTGAAGCCTGATCTATTGACCGCATGGATGCTTGGGCACATAATGTTTGCTGCATCCATGTCTTTGGCGCCATTTGCAGCCAGCTTCCGATTTGCGACTGTTCTGGTCTGTCTATGCGGCATGTAAGTCTTGCAGCAGCTCTCCGCCTTCCGTATGATGCTAATGCGTGTTTAGACCTTGGACTCTCGCTATGTGGGCTCCGAGTGCTTTCCTCGGCGTCGAGGTCAATAAGCTCGGCGGTGGCGCCGGATCAGATGGCACATATCGTCGCATTTCGGACGAGCCCGACATCGAGCTCTCCGAGATCAGCCACAACGATGCACCTTTGCAGCTCGATCATGGTTCGGAGGTTGGTATGCCATCTACGGCTTCTACGGGCGAGTTATCAGGTATCTACTTCGGCATCCTGAACATTTATACGACTTTGCCACAGTTTGTTGGTACGTTCATATCTACCATCGTGTTCGCGGTCCTCGAGCCTGGAAAGAGTCCCGAGCTCGCGGGTGATGAAAAGAAGCAGCCAGATCCAGATGGTCCGAACGCCATAGCGGTGTGCCTATTCATTGGAGCCATGAGCAGTTTGGTTGCAGCATATGTGACCCGGAAGCTAAAGGTCACATAAGATAGACAACTCTATAGAGTTGTCGTGTATTACTTGTATGTTCCCACTATTTATGTTACAATTCTTCATTCATGACTCATCTGAATTTGGGGTTGGATTTATTTATTTATTTTTTGGTGTATTGGCGCAGTGGTCATTGCCAGCTGGGCTCGAGACTCATATAGTTGAGTCGTAGCTGTATTTGAAGTGCGGTATGAGTGCAGAGCGTGTCAATAATCATGATATATGCATGACGTAGAGTTCATCACCATACGGAGTAGTTCGGCTCTGATTGATATCTAAGATAGAAAGATGTGACTACGCTAACCACATACACGCCAGAAATCACAGATGTCGCAAGGGGTATCCTCCTCCAGTGTCGTCTCTTTCTCTGTAATCATCAACGCATCCGTACCATCCCACTTCATAGTCTGCATTGGTGTCCCGTATACAGTGACTCTATTTGTCCTTCTCATTCTCAGCTTCGGATACCTTCTCCCACTCGTCCTCCGTACTAACACTTGATTGTGTGCCCGTAGCCCCAGAACGTTGCTTCACTTCGCCCTTTGACTGAAGAGACTCGACTCCAGCAGCAGCTACAGCAACGGCAGAGGTTGTCGCGGCAACGGGAGACGGCTTGCTCGGGACAGTCGTCTCGACCTCTGTCTCGCTGTCTTCGCCATCGCGACCCGACACCTCTTTTTGTTGTTGCTTCTCTTTCTCCTCCTTTTCACGCTGCTCTCGTTGGGCGATGGCAAGCTCGGCGGCAAACCAGTTGACGCTCCACCACAAGCCGCCACAGAGGATGGAAAGAATGACGCAGTGGATATTGTATGTCGCAAGTAGGAGACAGAATAGTACGGTTTGAAGAGCGGCAAAGGAGGCATTCGCGGCCTTGAGGATGGTGGGCGTCGGGCCTGGGGTAAAAATGTCCTCCCAAAGCTTGACGATGAAGGATGACATGGTTGGTGTTCTATCGCGGGGTCGTTTTCGGCGGGGGTTTTGTTGCTCAAAGTAGTGGGCTATGGGAGGGAGAATCCTGGTATCTCGATCGCGTTGATGTTACGGTTCTGTACGGTATGTAACGTGGGAAGACAATTATCTCTCTGGTATAATCCTTAGTTCGTAGTTGCTGGTTTTATTCTCAAGGACAGAGGCGGTCGCTGCCTGGCGACCACTCTATTTCGCTAATAGCGTAACTCGTACCAACCAATTCGTACGAGTGTTCTTTGTTGCTCACTTAGGCAAATATATCCGTGAACATAATAGAATACCCGTATTGAAGCAGTACTGTGGTTGTTCGTTGAATAGGTATCGGGCTGGTGTCCTACTAACGTAAGAGAGTGTACCTGCAATGACGACAGGTGGTTGGTTCCTATGCCGTGAATGACCCAGATCGCGTGCCGGGCTTCTATTGGATTACATAAGGCATCGCCTTTGAGACTGTTTTCAACATGACCCCGTGATGAAATAACAATACAAGCATTTCTGCGTTGCTTATCCTTGTTTTAGTTGTTTTATGAGTTCATTGGCCTTTTCCGTTGGATTTCTCATGGTCTATGGATCCTGGGGTGGAGAACTGCATCCCCTGTGACATATTTGATGTTCGTGTCATTGATCTCGTCAACTATTCACGATTCACGATATGACGCCAAGGTTCGTTATCGAGAACAAACAAACCGGTTTATTTCCCTCCCTATATTTCTCAACATACCTGAACGATGCCAGGTTCAAGTTGCGAAAATAACAAGGCTACCCTATACCACACCATTTAACGTAACCATAATTGCTAACTCTAGTGGTTATGTTAGCACCCAGCCTTCATTAAGCTTGAAATGTACGAATAATCAATTGAAACAGGTTACGGATAGAACGGGTTATGATAAAATCCCTTCGACCTACACATTTCGCCAATATAAAGATAACCTATGTGAACGATAATGTTTTACTACCAAGTAAGAATATCCTAGGAGAGGAAAGAAAACTCGAGCAGTAAGACTGCAAGTGATAAAAATATTTAGGCAAATCTAGCCTACCTAGGCTTTGATGTTTTCTTGCTCCCTGAGGCTATGGCACAGTTTGCCGCACTAAAAAGCCGCAGTGCCCGACGTTGCCGCCTGAAATGAGATTAGAAGAGATCACCAACGCCAAGGTAAACAGATAGAGCCAATCATAACCCAGTCTGACCGAAGCGCATATGACCGATTAGCAGGAAACTTTAATGTAAGCGGAAAGAAAATAAAACCGATTACTCCACTTGATTGACATGAGCTTGGACAACATTCCCCATCCTATCTTCCCCTGATCCCACGCACAGCCTCAAAAGGCAAAAGCTCCCCCCAGGGCGCCATGAGGCATGAGAACAGGCAACCCAGGACAGTCCACAGCCACCCCCGTTATATAACTGTGCCCCTGGCTAGTAGTCTCATCAGCATTTAGGATTTCACCAGACGAGTTGACACATGTCCAGGGTCTTCAGCTACATCCTCGGGTCAGTATTCACCCTATTCCGGATACTACATAGCTGCCATCTATCATCTCCGACTTCACTCAACTCATGCATTGTCGGTCACAAAAGAGAGACCGTTGGGAATCAAGACCCTGTATTTGCGCCTCTTGGAAAGAAGGTTGCGGCCGCTAGAAGAAATCTCACCCGAAGGATTCGGTACGTTGTTCTCTTTGGCCCACCGCTTGGTTCGCACGGCAGTGATGGGCTCAGGTACCGACCGCATCCCCAACAACTAGCGAACAGATGAACCTGTTTAGACTCCCTCCTCCTCATCCCGCCATTAGTATGATGCTTGCCGCAGTTGATCGTATGACCACTGACGCCGTCCATGCATACCATATCGCAAGACTCGGCGGAAGAGAAAAGCATGGCGTAGAGTAACCCTTGATATCCCTCTGCGAAGCCCTGTGGAGGAATCCTACAAGCAAAGGTATATCTTTTTGGTGCAAGTTGTCCTTGGTCCTTCGAACTCCGAACGTAGGCTAGCTTGGGCATTTTTCACATGTTGAGTCTGATTTATGTGCCAGTCTTCAGATCCACCCCCTTTGTCTTACTTGATTAGACATCAACCAGTTTCTGTGACTATGACCTGGCCACCAGAGTTCAATGAGATATGGCTTTCATCAAATATGTTTGCTCTTGTAAGCAATATAGTTGTTCGATATCGTTCAAGGTTTTCAACAGCAGAAGCTCTGATGCACATACGGAACTGTACAACAACTAGTCAACGACTTGCACAACAAGCTCCGTCATCACAAGAAATTGAAGGGCCAGTCAAGAGGGCTATTTTCACCTGTGCCGAAGGCGGTAAGTTGACGCTACACGGATATCTGGGCCGTGGAAAGGAGGCTAGTTGTCCAGGGTACATGAGGCACTGAACGCTCCCGCGGATATTGACCGATAGCGGAACACGGATATTATACACCTATATAGAGAGATAACAAGACCATAGTATAGATGGAGACTACATTATTGCAGTCAGACCAGTCACGAAGCAAGTCAAGAGATACACATGTTGTGTTGCTCTGGGGTATTGTAACTTCGTAGCTTCGCCTACCTCGAGGATCTTACAGACTTTGAGTCTGCAAGGCGCATAGTATCTTGAAGTTAGAAGATCCGTTCAATGCTAAACTTCCTTGTAGGAGAAGTTTCATACATGAGATGTTTCACTAAATAACACTGCCTCGTGTCTCAGACCATGAGAAGTAGGCGGATCCCCTCATTCTCTTGAGCACTACCTTTTCATGTTACAATTAATCTGCAATATAACGTTCAGGGATTAAGAGATCGCACAGCTCGGGACCGAAGAATGCGGGCTACGATTGCAAAACATGAGATCTTTGTTTCTGCATCGCGCTTGGTGACTGTGATTGTGCTAGCAAGCAATTGGTGTTCGGGCTGTGACGAATCTTTGGTGATAGTCTCCGATCAGAGAACACTCCTTACTCGAAAGGTTTCTGTTTTAAACAAATACGCTGGCACTAATCTTCCCACGCCTTAGGGAGCAAGAAAACATAAGACTTTAAAAGAGTATCTCAAAATAAACTCAGTAAAGACTCCCTAAGCTTAGACTAAAGTACCCAAGTATTTTCATCACAGACATCACTTAGGATAAAGGTCTCAAGTTTTCTTGCCTTCCCCTGCCACGGGAGTCGGGAATGTACTGATCAGCTGCTGAAGTTTGTATCTTCATATACACCACGGAGTATAACATGGATACTTTATCGGCTAACAAGGCCAGGACCCTTGTCATCCTGTGATCGGGTAGAGGTTCTGGACGTCACGTTAACTAATGGAGCTTGTCGATCTTCAACACACGGCTTGAGACTTCCTGAGACTTGAGCCTTCATTACCAAGACGGCCGTGACAAGCTCGCCAATGCTGAATTCACCGAGCCAGATCAGGCGGATATGCCTGTGTTGTTATGCCAATCCTAATGATTCCGTTATTGCTGAGTATTAGAGGATGGACTGCTGAAAATTGCTAGAGACGGTACCGAATCTGGATCAGGGTATGACGACAGTAGTGACGCTATGCCATAACCATATTCTTGCAGGCTTTCTCGCAGCTTATTAGTTAGACGATGAGTGACCAGTCGTGCCAGTCTGCCTTGCCCACTGCTTAATTGGTGTCTGTTTGAACAATACACCCCTCAAACATGTACAAGCCCGTAATACCAAAATGGCATCGATCGCCTCTCCAGGCAGCGACATAAACCAATCTGTGGATTGCAGTAGTCTAGGCCGATCGAAGCTGAGCCTCTTGAGCTGGAAGCAGTGGTTTCATCCCTAGGAGCAATCTGGTTTGACCGGAGCATTTCGCGGTATGATCTCGAGTGCTCTAGAGGGAGGGATCATGACCGTTTCGTTGATCCCTAGGGTCATTTCTGGGGGTCTTCTTAGGAGGACGGAACCGTGGCGTGTCTGAAACATGCGTGGCCCCCATGAATCGTGCGTGTTTTGATGTTTGATGGCTCTTTGAGTTGGCTTGGCTTTCTCAGCTTCCCTGCAAATAGACTTAGTGTGTTCAACTGAAGGGTGGGGATGCCGCGCGCGTAGATTAGATTGGGTGACGGCCAGATAGCTTCACAAAAGCTAAGACCCAGTTCTTGCCTTGAGGGTACTGTTTCTCCATGCGAATGATCAAATGGCTCGAAGTTTAGAACCACACTGTCATTTCCCACATGGCTTGCTGCAATTACCTGCTGTAACAGATTCAAAGTAGTGCCGCATGCTTACATATCAACGGGCTGAGCTCTCTTGAAATGGCTAGTGCCGTTCAGGTTTGATAATATACAGCAAGCTCCTGGCATATTCTGGTACGCATTTGTAGACCAATCTACGATTCCGAGTATTGATTGAAACAACGAAGGTATATTCCAAGCGCTGTTCTAGTGAGTAAGCAATACCTCGTACTCAGCGGTTCCGAAGTCAAAACAGCTCAAGCACCTGGAAGATGTAGACGTTTCAAGCATAACAGCCTTGGGAAGTACTACTTGGGGAGCCGTCATAAAGAGCAAATGAGTCAACTAATCAGCTGAAAAATCTCAAAATCGAAATTGGCTAAAAGCAGCCTTGAAGCGGCAATTAAGAAAAAAAATGCCCGACTTTGAATTACAGTACCAGCCTGACGTTAAGCACGTCTTTGACTAATCTTGCATCCTCAAACCGACAGAGTGCTGAGGGTGGTCCATATCAGAATCTCACGTACCTACCTAGCGTATCGAACATCGCAGAGGCGAACAACGCTCAATAGGTATGAACTATATCAGTGAAGTAAGATTCCTTTGTCAAGGCGTAAGGCACCATCCAAGGATCTGGGTGTGGAGTTATTCTCTGCTTTGTTTCATACATAGGGTGATAACAAGAGGCTGTGCTATGTTTCAAATGGACATAAGATCATGAAAATCTAAGTGTCTGTGGTACTCGCGGAATGACCATTGTAAGCTCAAAACAGGTAAGGATTAAGCTGCTCAAGCTCTGGACCCATTCATCGGTAATAAGGCTTGAGCCAGAGAGTTGCGTTCCAGCGTTTCTGTAGTCGTAGGGGCTTGACCCGCAAGCCAAGCACTGCGCGATGAAGATTGCCAACATAGACCTGGAAGTAAACGTCTAGTGTTGTTTTGGTTAAGCTATGACCCTGCCAATTCTTCCGATTGGCTTCCTAGGAGTCGGGGGCCAAACGCTAAGGCTGCTGATCCACGTCAATGTCCTTTTGTCGCACTGCGCCATTTGGCTTAGACGATCCTCGCTCTCTAGGACATTGGCTCATTGCGCGCCTGTGGAATAGGAGAGTCATATTGATTGGCTCTATTAGACGCCGTCAGCGCTGCAGCCGTGTTATCCTGGGGCCTTTACGAGCTGCGGCAAGCATGGCCAAGCCACCATAAAGTGGAGTTCAGTGTTGCAATCGGTCAAGGCTGTCATGATGCATCGGACCGATGCAAGCCAGAGTCCGAGTTTTTGGATCTGTCATTCTCGCCAAACGCCTACTCGGGTCCATTGTCCTATAATTCGTCTGAGGCGTGACTGGCCGAAAGGGT
This sequence comes from Fusarium verticillioides 7600, assembly GCF_000149555.1. Taxonomy (NCBI): domain Eukaryota; kingdom Fungi; phylum Ascomycota; class Sordariomycetes; order Hypocreales; family Nectriaceae; genus Fusarium; species Fusarium verticillioides. The sequence continues at coordinate 2,721,455 of NC_031675.1, read as the reverse complement.
TAATGAAAGGTCTCAGTGATGGTGCAGGTGGACTGTGAGAATGATGACGCATAACTTATTCTGACCAAGCAACGCGAGTGGATGGGGGGTATACAGTTTCCCGGTGATTACCTAGAACGGAAATAGACTCGATACGTAGCAGATTTCGCGCTTAGCGACCTATGAGAGCTTTGTGGTTGCTTTCGTGCATGGCTATTCCTGCTGCCTATCTGGAGTGTGAGAAATGGAGGGTAAGGTGCCAATGGGGGCGGATGAGTGAGCAATCGAACCTGGGGTCTGAGGATAAGGGAATGGAACGATTACAGGGCTGTGCGTGACAATGATAGTCAGTCACCCATGCTACGTTGATGATCTAGGACGTTGTGTTACATCTTCGATGATAGAAGATGCCTTGTCAATAAGGAGAGGAGGAGATGCAAAGTCAACAATGATAAATAAGGTAGAATGCACTGAGAGTGTGAAAGAGAGTGCCTCCCAGCGGTCTGACAGTCAGAAAAAGTCCGCGAAGTGGGAAACTGCCGGGCTAGGCTAGTTGACCTTACCACCCTAACTTGACCTGGTGTTATTAACGTTGAAGGCCAAGAGTCGGCCGCTCGTGGAAGCGAATCGACAGGGGGCATAACTGGGAGGGAAATGGGTTGATAGCGACTTGCGCGGTAGCGGGGGAATAGAATGGATGGCCGCAAGCATTATTCATCCTTCTAGCGCAGTTAGTTGCGCCTGTCAATGGCGCCTACCTAAGTCACCCCTACCTAACTAGCTAACCAACTCCTTCCGCTTCGCTTGTTCAGACCAACCACGCGCCAAAAGCGGAAGGCGTCTACTAAGGTAGCCACCATTTGCTCGCACCCGCTTCCTGGGTCTGGGAGAAACGGTTGTGCTTTTGCAATGAACCTGTCTGCGGCAGTAGGGGAGCCATTCCGACTTATTCCACCGCCCGGCACTCAATCAATTCAGCGGCATGTCAAGCGGGCGCCGCACGCCTTTGAACCCCCCAGTAGATGGGAGTAGTACAGTAGCATTGGATGGGGACGCCTCCCAACACCCTCCCCTTCTGTCCATCCCTATACCCATTGTCCTGTCTTTCTGATCCATGGATCGCCGTGGACCGCCCTTTCAGCGATGAGCCCACGGCCTTGGCCCTGGATTCGATTACTGTCGACCCGCTGTCCACACGTACAAGCCTATTGGACTGGCTGCCTGTTCCAGGGTGCTTGTCCTTGACGGCTGGAACTTACGCGACGAACCCCTCTTGGCAAAAACCAAATCGTTGAACTTATGTCGAGAGGTGTTAAGACCGTTCTATCTCCACGACCAGAGTGATGGGCCTAATTAGACTGTACCGTTTAGGTCGAGGATTTACGAGACTGCGTGGCCCCTAACGATGAGCTTGGCTCTCGCCGACCATCTGCGCTTGCTCTTGGCGGCACGGAAAACACGCTATGTATCACGCTCATTTTGACTCGTGCTATTGGATTGACGCGCTTGTAACATTATGCCATTGGATTGGGCCTCAGAAGGGCACGACTACTAAGTTGCGGTTTCTGCACAGCCAAGGAGACGGCTCCTTCTCGTTTGCATCGACCGCTCACTCGTTGAGCCCAGAGAGAAGCGAGCGCAAGGATTCGAATCCCACGGCTTTCTTTGGACTCTTCCCGTCTCTCTCGCCTCTGAGCATAGCTCTCCTTTCAGGGAAACATTCGAAAACCATCGATTCGTAGTTGTCAGCCAACTGCCGCCTGCAAAGCATAGCACCCGGTTTGCGCGTGTTCCATCGCGTGCAATATCCAGTATGCAAACCAACTTCACAAGCAAGGTCCAAGGTTCAGAATTGACGCGTTAGCGCCAGGCGTCAAATCTCGATGCCAGCAGGGTTTCGGCTTTTAAACCGCGAGACGCATACGCAGCACAAGCGATCATTGGCAACCGTCAATCAACCTGAAGCATAGCATATAACTGGCAAATGGATCATGTTGCGCCTCTCTACCCTTTTATCGCTTGACAAAACTGGTCTGGTATTCCAAATACCCGCCAGCCCCAGCCCCAGCCCAATCTCAGAACGTTTCGGCTGTCGTCTCATTGTGCCGGTCCATCTTTGGTATGATGTGTTGAGCGGTGGGATCTATTACCATGACCCGCTTGAATTCGACGTGAGAGGAGAACCCACCCATTTGATGGAGCCTTACAAGGTGGGTGCGCGCGCACTCATGACCCCATGTCAGCTCTAGCCGTCGCATGGGTACCTCGCTGGCCTGGTAAGGCAATCGACATGGGTGTTAAACACGCTGCTGGTCAACTTCAAATCAATGGGTGCTTGTCCTTTCCCCGCTACGCCACACACCAACACCATGACTTCTGGTCCCTTGGGCCATAACTACTGGACTTCTTTCTCTGAACACGCCCCCCAGCCCTTCGTTACCCAAGCTCTTTTCCCCATACCCTTCCAATGGTGCCACTCCCGCAATCATTATTCACCCTTGTCACCGGCATGTTTTCTCATTGCTCAGCGTACGCTATATGGGGCATTCTACACAGCACTGCAATTCAGACCCTTGTCTGGTACTGCCCTGTACATGGTTCCATGTCACTCAAGCCTTCTTCGAGGAAGGTTTCCTGTCAGTGTTCCTTTACTTCGTCATGCACGTCCAACGGGATTATGTACTGCCCTCTTCATATAAGTCGGCATCCTGTCCCTGGCCGTGTTTGGGGCTCAGATGGTCCATAGATAGATCACCGCTTTATAACCAAGCTTTTCGAGTCTTCGTCTCTAATCAGCTTCACAAGGTGTTGTTATAAGCCTCGCTCCCTTACTTATTAATCGCACCTCGCAACCAGAAGACCACTCTATCATCGGCTTCATAGCTCTTTGACTTTCCGTATGTCTCAATCCGAGTCTCTATACCTTCCCTTGTCCCCTCCATCCTCAGTCAAGATGGACTCGAACACGACAGATGGAACCTGTGACGACCCGAGCTCACCTCCCACCAGATCAACTGTTGGTAGGCAAGTCTCTGTTAGTGGGGAGTTCGTCCTTGGCTCAAACATAAGTGCCTCGCCGCAAACTCACACCCTCGAAATATCCCCTCGGCCTCCAGTTCCCTCGCCAAACCATTACTCATCCACGCCCTACTTGAACACTCCAAACCCCGAATCTACTTACCTCTCCACATCTGCCTCTCAATCATATTCTCAGTTTCCAACCTTGGCTCCAGCAGGCATTGATTCAACTTGGAGTCAACCAGACCAAGCTCCGGAGGGACCAAGATCATTGATTTCCTTTCCTCAAGAGGACAGGCATCTGGTACCGAACTCTCGTCAGGCAGGACGATCGACCAGTATGAGGTATTGTTTCTTTTTGTCTTGAATTCTACACAAAGTACTAATGTTACTTTTCAAGCACTGTTGCTATCCAATTTGATCCAGCCTTTACCATGGGACCTCGATCAGCTTTCACATGGCCAGGTACGTTGCAATGTCTCCTAATCAATGCCAGTCAGTTTGACATCTTTGCAGGTCCCCTTGAGACAAGTAACTCTGGAAACAGTTTGCTAAGTCCTGGACTGCCTTCAATGGGACATGTTTCTGGGAGCAGCCTCACACCCCCACCACAGTCGAGATCCGTGACCTCGAGCCCCCCACGACTGTCTCTTTCGGCAGACCAGCGAGAAGTCAAACGGCAGTCAGATAGGGCACGTCGAGACTCGAGGCTGGTGAACAGAATGCGCCGCGCTAACAGTAACCCTTACGTCGATTCTGCGCCTTCGGCTTTGGGGCTTGCCACTACCACAACAGCTATGAACATCTCAGCCTATACAACGGCACCTGCTCCCGTGACTCTCATGAGCGATACTCCGACTACAATAAGCAGTTCAACGTATCTTCAATCTTACAGCCCATCCCTCGAAGACCAGCAACCGCAATCCGCACCTGTTTATCCTACCTCATACCCACAAGGCTTGTAAGACCCCTGCACATATAGGGCGGCGCCCGGACCATGCTAATCTCTAACCATCAGACAAGCAAACTATAATATGCCCGTGGATTATGCAGCAGTTTATGCTGGATCTAGTCAGTATAGGTATTTTCTCAGCATGCATATCTTTCGCGAGCAAGGCTAACTGTTCATAACAGTACTCGATCACCGCCTGTACCTGTTGGTCAAGATGTTAGTTTTATGTATCAGGTACCCACTGTCCTAGGCCCTGGAGGCTCAAACACACAAGAAGCGGGACATGTCAGAGTCGTGCAAAGTCGGCCGAAACCGCGATGCTGGGAACACGGGTGCAATGGACGACAGTTCTCAACTTTCAGTAATTTGCTGCGACATCAGCGCGAAAAATCTGGCCAAGCCGCAAAGGCTTCCTGCCCTAACTGCGGAGCCGAGTTTACGAGAACTACTGCACGAAACGGACACCTACTTCACGACAAGTGTAAGGGTCGACGAAACTCATGAGTCGAATACGTTTAAATGAACGAATTGTATAAAATCAGCAACGCGAGTAAGCAGGTCGGATGCGATTCTTGCTGCAACGTTCGTGGCTCAGCCTCGAACTGAACCGGATCTGGCGTTAGTGGCTTATGGTCTACCAACAACATCACAATTATTGGTATATTGCTTTAAAAGACGGCGTATTTTTGTCAGTTACAAGGACTCGAAAAGATCGGGTCCTGCAGTCTGAATTGTTAAAGCTAAGGGGTCGGCCGGCTGGCGTTGTTTGTATGTCATCAGCCATCAGATATCGTTCGCATCATGAAACAACTTGGGATGTCTGAAGGGGCAAGGACATACTGTTATTGGACGACCTCCGGAGCATATTGGATTGGAGTCTACCTTGAGCCATTCTTTGTATTCTTTTTTTTTTTTCACCAATACCCCCGTATAAGAGGCTGGTATGGATGGAGTCGTACTATCCTTCTACTTCTATATGTATCTATTCTCCTTCATTTGGAAGCAGCCTATAACGCTTTGTTTTTAAACACGGATTCACGATGGGGATGTTTGACGCATAGTCACCATATCACAGCGTTAGGGGACGAACCTACAGCCAGCAGTATTTAGTGTATGCCGTTTCAGGCATTTGGCAGCTTAGCAACTCGCTACCAAAAAAGCGCGGTACGTAGGTATACCGGTACAGGCTAAGCTAGAATGGATGACAGAAGTAAGCAAATTGACGAGTGCAGTATGCAAGAATCGAATGAGGCATCGGATTTGAAACAAGCCAACCGTACAGGGAGGACGGGATGCCCCAGACTACTGGGAAGGGGATGTGAGTCCGAAGCAAATGATCGTCGCGGCACTCAAGCGAGGCAAGCCCACCCTTGGCTAAGTGACCAGGTTTAGAGAACACAGCCGCGCCACAAATAGCATGGACCAGGTCAAGAACACAAGTTGGCTTTAACGGGTGTGCCTGGCTTATGAGGGATAATAATTAGTAGGATAAGTACTCCGTAGTTCTAGACGAGTTTTAGTGCCGTCTTACGCGGACGCATAGCTCCACGGTGTGAGAAGGATTTATTCAAATGGAAATATTGGTAACGGCAGTAAACCGATCGCTGATTTTGAAAGTTCAAACAAATTGATAAGCCAGCTAACCTTAACTTCGTATGCCGGCTGAGACATTAAACGGCTACCCGACTCCGTGTCCGTGTCCGAACCCGTCTCGGCCCCGAAAACAAAGGCACCCCGGAGAACAGACTTGGACGAAAAGGCCGAAGATTGACACCTTGTCCGGGGGTATTGCTGGCGAATGGACGGTCGGATCGTGGTCGTCCCAACGGCCGGCCGGCGTAACCACCACGCCCAACAAGGCGGCGCGAAGTGAAAGAAACTGGAACCCCCCCTAGTCTGGACTGCTTTCATCACCCCCTGAGTCCTGCGTGGGGATGCTGTCAGGTCTGATACGCTCACACCTAGAGGATGTCATCGAAAATGCACCCCAATTCACTGACATGGCATGTGCATTGCATTTGATCTTTAATGAAACGGGGGCCAGCCACATGGTTTCTGGAACAATCAAGCCTGATTCTGTCAGGAAGCTGAACCAGTAACAATATGAAATATAGGTCATTGACAAACGGGATCATGGCCAAAGTAATGCATCAATGTATGTATGAATCTACTGACTTGACCTTGGCTAATCCTGACGCAGGGACGGTTGCTGAGCGGAGGTAATTGACGCGAGCGGACAGATTCCTGGTTCTTTTGTTAGAGTGTCTCTCGATCCGAGAAGTGTAGGTATGGGCCACTTACTCCTGTTGTCCGCGCAGGAACGACAGTTGTTGGGCCGGCATTCGTGTCTACTGTGTTACGTAGCTACCTAGGTACTAGGTAGGTAATTACGGTACGTGTCTGTGAGCTGGCGAATCAGAATATATCAACCATGACGAAACCTGGGTAGACAGCTGGTAAGGTAGCATAGGTAAAATACCTTATGGCACAGACGCACAGTACTTTTCAATTGTAGCCTATAAGATAACCTTTTGATAGCCGGAAAACCGGAAGAAAATCTTAAATGCTTGTCTGTTCATGACGCCATGGACCACAACGACGGGATCGTCTTTCCTTTATAGTAATTGTTTCGACCAGCGAAATCCATCACGGCGATGTATCAACCCCTACGTAGACACGAGAATGGCGAGGTTACATGCCAAGTGTCCAATGGATCAGATCGTCGTCTTTCTGCTGTGAAAAGAGAGACTTTTCTGTGTCAGCTTTCCTTCCTTATTCGGATAGCTCACGAAAGGCGCGGACGCATTAAGGAGGAGCCTTGGCCACCAGGGAGGCGCTGTCATAAGAGAGCCCAGTTTTCCTAGGCTGAGTGAGGCTCACTGATCAATAGCCCTGCCACTCCAGTGATCCATAGCATAACATGAGAATCAAGGATCTCGAAGCCAGACAAGAGGTCGTTGCGCAATACGACGTTGATCAATGGTAAGGCACAAGCACTCTGGGTAGGGCTGGGAAAAGCGGGATGTTATGTCCAGTTGAGGCCAAATAAACGTGGAGGTGGGGATAAAATGTTGGACTGACCTAACAGAGAAGGGAGTCATTCCATCTTTTTCTACAGCAATTGCAAGGGACCCGAAAAACAGATTCGCAGGACACAACCTACCTAAGCTGTGAAATGACAATGTGCCAGCATAAGGGCTCTCAAAGTTCTGGGGACTAATGGATGCCATATCGCAGACTGGACGAAAGTACCCTTCAATAGGACTTTTTTGCTACATTTTTTGTCTTTTCTCTTCTTCTTTTTTTTTTTTTTTTGCGCCCCAATGGACCGGGGCTGCCAACCGAAATAAACAAGCATCTAAAGAGCGCTGGAAGTCAATTCGGCGAACTGTGTGCAGTACATCGTTGGCCGATAAACGCCTTGACCGTCAAACCAACAACACCAGAGTAGCGTAACATTCGACCCTTTCCCCAAGCCTGAACCTGGACGGATTGGCTCTCCTTCAACCAGGCTACCTTACTTCTAATTAGAGGATGATTAAGGTCGAGCTTAGTTTTTGGAGATGATGGAGTCGTACTTGGGCAGGTTTTTGTATCGGAGTTAGGAATTTTGGCCATCCCCAAGCAAATGGAGTCGAGAGCAGCCACGTATGAATGGAGGAAACACACCAAAATACCGCCCCGGAGCCGAACTGGTATGTACCGGCCGAGCCGGAGATGATCTTCGCAGGCCCCAAAAACCTGCCCCTGATGGTCTCGTTTATTACCTAGCTCATGCTTTTACTCCAACGTAGTAGTGACAATTAACAATTCACAGCTCACATACTCCGTAAATCGTCCAGGATTCTTTCCATGCTATGGAGACTGTCGTATCTTTTACTCCCCTATAGCACGCCGTCACCGACTCTGTTCCAACTTTATCACCCTGGCTGACTGACTCGCAGTGAAGCGATACTCTGCCACCTCCTTCTCACCCAATTCAATTTTAAATCTTTCTCGAATCACCGCAGGCCAGGCATCAAGATCTGACACCTAGCTAGTGCAGTATGCCTCGCCTCGCCCTACAGTAAGCTTAGTTTGCGAATCAATCAATCCTCCAAGCTGGATAAGCCGGCCGCTGGGCTGAGTTTCCCGGCAGATGACGATTAGATAGTCCAAACGTCTGCAGGCGAAACAACACATTATAACAAAATTGAGCCTCATACCTTATCTGAAACGCCGTAAACATCTGGAGTAAACGTACGTATGGACATGCGGCATCCGTGCTTTCGTCTAAGGTTTACTGGTCGTTAAGGGGGGTGTGCAACGAAACCCTCCGAGTTGACTTCGTACTTGGTATCCATCCTGCCCAAACAGTCGATTTACACGGATCTTCTTACCAAATGAACTGTAGGTATCGGTAAACAGTTGATTTCCAAGGGCTCCATATAGTTCCCTTGATTTTTTCAACCCTCATTCTGCGATGCACTTGTAAAAAGGCACTATCTTCCAAGAATCGTCCTACGAAAAAGAAGAAACTCTTTCCTGTGTCTTTGGAAACCCCCCGATGATCACTAACACGACTTGCCGTGTTGAGTGTCGGCCGCTCTCCGACCGGGGTCCAACGTGCCGTTGTAGGAGCGCGGCCCGTCCTGCGCCCCACTGTGACATAAACGGTAGAAACCTTGTGTATGTTCAGAGTATCCACTTCCCAGTGACCGTATCCGCACGTACCAACAGCAACCAAAACATCGCTTTTGTTGACATTCCCACACCCCATCTCAAACCACACTACAATGCCACAATGATCATAACAGCGTCGCGATACCGGGCACGCAAGCAAAAGGTCTTCTGGTCCGTTTTCCAGACGGATGTCTCATCGCCCACGCCGCGTTCAACTCCCGTTGCCGCCTTCACCGATGAAGGTGCTGCCTTTGGAGGTCCCCACGCGTCACATCACCGTGCCCACCCACCACCACCACCGCCTCTATTTCACGAGACTCTCCAACATACCGATGACCAGGTGAGGTGGGATCGAGCATGGCATACTGTCACCTCCAAGATCCAACTACCAACTTCAGTTGCGGTTGAGGATTCCTTTGGCACTCTGCCTCCAGAGTCACAAGACGTTGACTTGGATTTCCGTGATTCCCTAGCTCTGCTTCTCTACCCCGGCCGCTCTTTACCCCAGGCAGCCCATACAGAAGATATCCTCCTTTGGCACACACATCAAGTTCGCCAGCACTTCATTCACCACGTTATGCCACTGTTGTCTGCGTGTTCCAGCCAGGATGATCACACACAGGTCTTGGCCTCAAGTGTCTCGACTCTCGAAGCAGCTCACAGGCAATACCTTTGGGGCTTGACACTCATAGTCCAAGGGTTTGAGGACGATGCATCTGCTAACTCATCTTTTTCAAAGTTTCGTCGTGATTTACATACCATCATTGGTAACTCTCTCAACCAGGGCTTGACGAATGCCCTGAGAAGTGTCTTACAGCGACTCATACGTTCTAGTCTTGGTATTGGGAGACGCTATGCTGGAGTTTTAGAATCACAATATATTTATGGTGATACGGCGGCTCGGGAAGAGCTTCTGGGGCTTCTCGAATCTCTTAAGAATGTTGGACTGGTGGGGGAGAGATTTCAAGTGCTCTTTGCCGAAATCATGGATGCTAGCATGGTAGAATTTATCAAGACCTGCTATTCGGGATTCTGGGAAACGTCTGAACAGTCGTCAACGCCAAGCTCAAGCACCCTGACTGGGTGCCTTGACCATCTTTCAGATTGGGTTGAAAACCAGTACGGCCGCCTTGCTGTTGAGGTGTTCAGTCGTCTTGGAACCCCTATCGCTTGGAACGATGTTGAATGCTGGAAGGAGATCGCGGTAGGTCGCCTTGCTACTTTGCGAATTCAAGAACTATTTGATATCGCTTTGAATTGGCCAGAAAGCCGGGGCGGACTCGAGGATCTTCGTCTGGCTGTTTCTACGCCACAACGCCGTCTTCAATTGACCGACACGTTCTCCCTCGCTCTTCAGAAGCGACTCCTTCATCCTGGACGATCCACCTCCGATATCCTTCAAACGTACATTTCTATGATAAGGACATTTCATGCCTTGGATCATTCCAAGGTTCTCCTTGATCGTGTCGTTCATGCACTACAGCTGTACCTGTGCCAGCGGGACGATGCCATCAGAATCGTGGTCACAGGCTTGCTCTCTAACCCGAGTGAAGCCAGTACGGGGGAGGGAAAGGCAAAGCTTGCGGAGTTGGCAGTTTTACTCAACTCAGCTGCTCAACAGCAACGGCGCCAGGTCGACGACGAGGACCTGGACTGGAACGACATGACCTGGGTGCCCGATCCTGTAGACGCAGGTGTCAACTACAAGAGACCGAAGAACGAGGACGTCATCGGAACTCTGATCAGCGCGCTTGGGTCTCAAGAGATTTTTATCAAGGAGTTCCAACTCATCATCGCAGAGCGATTGCTTTCCAACCAAGCAAGCTTTACACAAGAGACCAAAGTACTGAGCCTGCTCAAGAAGCGGTTCGGCGACAATGCTTTACAAAACTGTGATGTCATGATGAAGGATATTCAAGACTCAAAAAGAGTCGATGCAGTTCTTGGAAAGAATATTTCTCAACCGTCGCTTGATACAGGAGCACCAGCATATCACTCCAAGATTCTCTCTAGACTCTTTTGGCCAACCTTACCTAAGGACCCTTTCACAGTCCCGCCACCCGTTGCTGCGATGCGGGCCAAATACGAACAAGGGTTTGAGCGACTCAAGACCTCTCGCAAACTCACTTGGTTGGATCAGTTAGGTTCTGCAACAGTCAAACTTGACTTTGAGGACCGCACTGTCGAGCTTGAATGCAAGACTTACGAGGCTGCTGTGATATACGCGTTCCAGGACGACAGCACTGAAGGCAGACACGGCTCCACAGCACGAACTTTCGATGAGATATGGCAACAGCTCATGATAGACGAGGATCTTCTCGATCTGGCTCTAAAGTTCTGGGTCTCCAGGAGAGTGCTCCGTGACGTTGGCAGCCGAACCTATGCTGTCTTGGAGCGTCTGAACGAGGGTGAACAAGCAGGTAAATCAGGCGATCCTGGTGAAGCTCAGGAACTTGGCAATGACAGCCGCTCGTCTCCTCGCAAGCCCAAAATCGATCCCAAGGAGCAGGAGCGCCGAACTGTATACTGGCAGTTCATCGTGGGCATGCTGACAAACTCAGCACCAATTATGCCTCTTGGACAGATGTTGATGATGATGAAAATGCTGATTCCTGATGGCTGTTCCTGGACGAATGAGGAGTTGCAGGAGTTTTTGGCAGAAAAGGTGGCGGAGAATAAATTAGAGCTAACCGGCGGCAAGTATCGCTTGCCGAAGAAATCAGAGCAGGCTACTCGAACATGAGCGTCACTGAGGGTCGAATGTCTGCATCATGGGGTTCGAGCGAAGTGAGCACTGACTGCAGTGTCACCCTCTCAACAAACCAACGTGGCTCCGGAGCCCGTCAGCGCATGCTTGCACCACAGCACAAACACTCGGGATCGAGAAGGAGATTAACGAGCCGAGACGACTGTTCGATGGCGAATATGTCATGGTTGCTGCTGCCGTATCGGAAGGGAAATGGATATATGCTTACTTCATCCTCGTCTTGTTCTGTATGTGAACGAGGCCTCGCCTTACATCGAAACGTGGCACAAAGACGGAGCCTAGAGGTTACATATATAACCAGCTCAGCTCAACAGCCTTGATACATCATTCTTGCTCCTATTTCGTGCCTGGGGAAGAGGAGGGGGGTATGTACTTTGTTGTGCGTTGCTCAAAGCTTCCAGCTGAGGCCAGGCAAACAGCCAGAATAGGGAATAATGAATCAAGCTGCCTCAAATGTGCAGACCCTCCGAGTGTTTGTGATCTTCACCGGGGTTTAAGAAGTTTGCTAGCAACTAACTAAGGCGTCTGCTTTTGAAGGAAACTGGGAAATTTTCTTTACCATCTTCAGAGTTGACTCAGTGCAGATCTGGAATGGCAAGGGCACCAACAATGTTCTAGGTGCATAGATCCCATGAGTTCTCAAACACCGAAGACCAGTTGATGCGTCGTTTCGTTTCGTGGGCTAAAGTGGTTGCAGCTATTGGCTCCTCATTATTTCGATGAGGTTGAAGTGTAGATACGTGAGCTCAAAAGAATCTTGTCATGCTTTTAAGGGTTCCTCAAATCCTTATCAACTCGGTCAATGGCTTGAAAAGTGTATGCCACATTCTAATCACGGCGATTTCAATACACCAACAAATTGAAAATTGGTGATTGGTGCAGCCCATCCTCGAAATTCCTTTCCGTAGCCGTATACGATTTTCATAGACAATGTTCGCTTCCTTGACTTTATGACACAACTGTGTAAGACATGTGTAGGTAAGAGCAATGTGCAACAAGCAAGCCTCTAGCGGGTGGGATCTCTTGGCTGTAATGATTCACACAGTGGCGGTTTGAAACATGATCACTTCATGGGCTGGAACACTATAGAGGCCTCGGCATAAGGCGGTGCGACTTTTATTATGTTATGCTATGTTTGTTACTACAGTAGGTATCCGCTCGGCCGTGCTGTCGGGAAACGGTATCCTTTGGTACAGTTTGGTTGATACCGAGTCTGCTGGGCTGGATATTTACGGTTGATGCAGGAGAAGTCGTAAGCGGAAATAGCTTTATTGGTTATGGAGGACAAACGGCACCCGAATAATTGTGAGTATCCTCAGACGCAATGATACTGGCCATGTCGTGAAGGACATGACTGTATTCAGAAAAATCACTTTTTAGCAGATTCGCGTATCCTTAGGTATGCAGCTTTCCTTGTTCTCGTTCGTTCGCCAAGTGACGAATCCGGTCGCCGGACTTGAATACCTTAATTGAGGTAAATAGCACCTTTGGGCTCTTGCTCGAGCGCTGCCAACGTCAGATGAACGCAAGGTTGACACCGGGGCAGGTCTGGCTAGTAGTGGCCCTTCTCTATCGGTGACGGGAGTTTTGGGCTTTTGGCCTTGCTCGCTCAGATGCCCCTGTTTCTCTCGTTGATGAACGAACACCTGTTTGTCTTGGCTAAATGGACGTGGGTACTGTGTTGTGAATCATGAATGGCCCGAGGCACGCAAGGCGACGGCTCACATGATGGATCATGTTGACGCCTGAATCATCACGGCACCAACCAAAGACGCTCATATTGTATCACCAGAACCTGATAAACCAAGTCAATTATGCATCGGCTAATACTTTTTAACCGATCATAGCTCGATCATGTTGAGTTTGCTCATTTCGCATTATGCACCTCAAGAATCGTCTTCTGATTTATGTCGAGTCTCAAGAGTTTCCAGAGTACTCTGTACCTTCGTATACGAGACGATTCCCTAAGAGGGGAAGCTTAGGTATTAGATGCATTGGCTAACTAAACGTTGTTATTTTAGACAGGCCAGATCCAACCCCTTATCAGGACTTTTGCTTATTTCACTACGGAGAGGGCGCCTCTGCTAGCCATAACTTGGCTCTGATCAGCTAAAACTGGTCGTTTCCGCTGTTATATGAAGTGCTATATGGTTTGAATATGTTTCCTTAATAAATCGGATACAAGTGGAGGGGCCGGTGGATCTGTCTTACCAAGTAGTTAGTAGGCTAGGGGAGGAAAGAAAACTAAGGGCCTTGATCCTAAGTGATAAAATGACTTGATAAAATGACTTGAGTAATTTAGGATAGGTTTAGGATAAGCTTAGGATAAGTTTAGTATAGACTTAGGATACCCTTTACTGAGTTTGTTTTGATACCCTAGGTACCTATTGAGGTCTCCATGATGTTTTCTTCCTCCCGGGGGTAGGCGCCTACCTAGTACCTACATATGGTAGAATTCCGGGAAACATTCGCAGTGGAGCTGGCCTGATAACCCATGTCATCAAGGTGGCCCCCATGGAACCTAATCGGGTTGACAGTGAACATACATGGATATCAGGCCTCGCCAATAGTCCAATCTGGAGGAAGGTTGTTCATGTAAGTCTCATATTCTATGTGCTGCACTTTGTTTGAAGATTTCATTCCCCTCGACAGGAAGAGCATGAAATATTAGCAATTCCCTGCTCAGGGTTCCTGTGCCCTGGTCGATCTATTGATGGGATGTGTCCACTTGGGCTTGGGCGGGCTGGCTGATGATGGATGCTTGAGTTCTTCCCTACCATGCGCATGCAGCTGATAGCTAGACTTTGTTTACGCATGACCATGGCCACGACCATGACCATGCCTCTTTTTGGCGAATTGTGTTTTTTCGAAGTGGAGGCATCCATGGTCGGGTGGTTTGGCACGCCACAGAGTGTGACTTTGTCTGTCCAGGGCAGCATGAGGAGCCGGTTTCCTACGTCTGGTGTTATGTTGAAGCGGCTGATGATGGCCTGTGTTCGTCCCATTGCTTGGGGTCTCTATATTGCTATACTTGTCTTCTTCACCGCGACATCATTCCCTTGCTAGACCTCCATTTTTGTTGTCGCTTTTGGCATCGCCGATAAGAGCCTCCCGATGATCCATTCTTCGCCCGGTGCGCGTATCATAAACCACACAAATTCCACCATTCACCCACCTGCCTATCAGTCCTGTATTGATAGCCATTCTACAACCAAGAGCGTCCGCTGGTCGGAAGCTTCCTTCATGGTCACGGTCAACCTTGCTCTCAACCTGCTGCCGAACACGGACGGCCGGTCGGCACATTGATGGATTCAAGTCTCATCCGTTCTTGATGAGCTGCAAATGCGACTGCGACTGTAGCAACGACACTGACTCGAATGCCACATTTCGTACAGGCCATCCACTTGGGTGTTTCCCCTGCTCAGAACTGGAGGAACACAACACGCCCGAGCCGTCCATTCTTGCTTTTGTTTTGTCCACCGTATCATCTAGCTTGGCTTTACTGGTACTCAATTGACTTGGCTTAACACAAAGAAGGCCCTCTTCCACTTGCAAGCCCTTGGCAAGGTCTTTATTAGCCACCATTTCATTCCACGCCCCCCCCCCCCCCCCCCCCGTCATCTAGATCTGACCTACCTATGTATAGTTCGTTTTCATTTTATTCGCTGGTACGGAGTAGTCCAACTACCTTACCTAAACGCCTCCTGCGCTTCCACTACTGGAGTCCGCGTCCACTGGTGCTCACCCAGGCCAAGCCTCAAGTTAGCATTCACTTCTAATATCTTACTTCCATTGCCCAACCTGCATTGCACTGTCCACGACATCAACCGGCTCTTCCACAAAGCAAGGCTGTAGACAAACGAGAGCGGTGTCTTTCCATAATGAAACTATCGTATCTACCCGAGAACTTAAGACCCTACCCTGTGTCCTAAACAGGCCCAGCCAACAGCCCGGTCTTTGAACCGAGACGAGCGAGAGCCTAAGTTAGTCCAGACAGTGGGAGCCAGATCGTGCAAGAGACGACAAAGCCTCCGAGTTAACGTTAACCGTCGCCCTTCCGTGTTGCACCTTCGATTTAATTAGTACCTAGCTTGCCTAGGTAGTAGGTAGCTCTGTGATCTGTTGATTTCACTCTCAGCCAGCCTGTCCCTGCAACCCACAGCATCATCACCACCCGTCTGCCGTCTGGCCCCAGGGAGTCTGGCCTGGTCTCATTCGTACAAGCCGTGGCATTCGTTTTATTCTTTACATTTCTTTCTCTTGTCTCTCACTTGGTCTCTGTCCCCCACACCGTTTTGTTCTCCTCCTCCTCTCCTCTCTCTTTCTCTCTCCCACCTCACTTCAGTCTTCTTTCTTCCAACCCTCTCTGCATTTCACTCTTCCCATCGACTTCTCGTAGATGCAACGCCGTCCGCTCACACCCCGCCTCATCCTCGTCGCAGAACGCCGCCGCTAGAGCTGAAACTACGTCGTCATCGGCGTTATCGCAAATATCCGATAACGAAAGACTACGACTGCCCCTCATCATCATACTTATTCGCCCGTGGCTGCTCTTCTACCGCCCCACGACTGCTTGCCTGCCCTTCTGACGCTCTACTCTGCTCTCAATCTCCCATCTGCCTCGGGGCCCGGAGAGTTTTGAACTCATGACCACAACCTATCTGCGTTCCCCGATTACCGTTTTGTGATTGCAACGTGCTACCGATAGTCCTAGTCCAGCACATATAATACGAATACACATTTCACTCGTCTTCTACGTGGAGCCCTCGTGCAATCAGCATCCGTCAGCGTTCTTCCCACCCTCTTTGTGCTTCGAAATCCCGGAGCTGTCTTCACGATCGCGCTCGCCTTTATCAAGTTCCAGTGAGCTGCAGCTGGACTTGTGTCTGCGCAGCTCCATTGGTTTGTGAGCCAGATTGGGCCCAATACCATTTTCAAGCCGTTTGCCTAGAATGGATCCTATGGATTTCATGCTATCAAGCAACCACCGGGCTTCAGGCCACTATGACCCTGTGCATTCTGCCTCAAACCATTGGGCACCACATTCTCAGACACAGAACTTACCTGCGTATCCATGGCACGCCCAAAACCCGAGCTTACCTCACATCTACTCACATCCCTATACCATGCCGCCACACAGCTCTGTTCCAGATCCGTATGGGCATCATGCAACTATGTTACCACCAATGTTAGGCATGCCGTCTCCGGGCCCGTTTGCAGGTAGCATGCCTGGGCCAGCATCGCCACGGCCAAGTGGCCGTGCTCATGCGTATCGCAACAGTATGCCGGCTACCGTTGCTCCAATGCCTTCTAGTACTGGTAGCTACAGTCATGATGCAGCATTCGC
The DNA here is from genome assembly GCF_000149555.1 of Fusarium verticillioides 7600. NCBI lineage: Eukaryota > Fungi > Ascomycota > Sordariomycetes > Hypocreales > Nectriaceae > Fusarium > Fusarium verticillioides. Next base: position 2,704,730 of record NC_031675.1, on the reverse strand, counting down.
AAACCAAATTCCTGCCAACAGACCTTCAGATTTTCAGCCTCCGGGACTCGGTCTAGGCATGCCTCCCCTCGGAGCCGGCCACCAGGAAGTTAATTCACTACACCGTTCGGCATATGTCCATGGCGACTCAAGCGCCAATGGCATCAATCATAGTAACACTGGTTACTTTCCACAGTTTCTCCCAGCCCCGCTACCCCCTCAAACTTACATCCCATCGTCGACAAGAAGAGGCCACTTCACTTCTACATCGTCATCTTCCAGACCATTCGGTAATCTTCCCTCTCCAACCAGTAAGTCTCTCCTAGTAGCGCCGCCCTGCTCAACATACCCTTCCAGTCTCGCAGGCTAGTATATTTGCGAATCATTTGTTAGTTCGTACGATGTTTTTTGACTGAGCATGTTTTCAAAAGTTAATACTTACATTCGTTAGGGCCTCCTCCTTCATCATCTGGATTTCGTCGATCTCACCCCCGACAACGCAGGCGCATAATGTCAATGGAGTCTGGACACGACGACAACGGGGATGACCGGTATCATGGCCATCATGAGCATGTTCTCCACAGTCCGAACAGTTCCGAGTCATCACCAGAGGTGGAGGAGGCCTTGATCCGACAGATGCAATTTGTCAGAGGCTCTTTAACGACGAAGATGGTGGCTTCCCAGCTGACGCTCCAGTCCCTCGTGAGCATCAAGCTTGAGGACTTGGCAGAGACAGACCGAAGTACGACATTCCTTCCCATCGAAATTGATTCAAGCTAACGTGTTCCAGGTTGTGTAATTTGCTATAACGAATATGGCGTTGATACTCCAGAAGGTATTAAAGAGGCTCCCCTCCGTCTACCGAAATGTGGACATGTCTTTGGCGACCACTGCATCAAGAAGTGGTTCGAGGATTCGGATAGTTGCCCATACTGTCGAGACAGACTACATTCAGAGCCTAAGGCACAGACGAATTCGTCCGCCACCGCGTTCCTAAGCTTCATGAGAAATAGAGGCGCGAGCATTCATCCAGCGTGAGTATATATTGAAAGAAGGAGGAACACGAATATCTTGTTCCCTTGATCAATTAACTGACTTGGGCAATAGGATGATAGCAAGTGGTCCGCACGATGAGGTTCTGGCACGGGCAATTATGGCCACGTATGGAGCCTCAGACCCGCTGAACAACAGCTCGCGTCGATATTCTGCACAAGTACCTGGAGAGGGAAGGCCGCCGCCTAGAGAAGGTGTTGAACACCAGCACCGTCGACTTCGAACCCGGTACGGCAGTTCATCCACACGTGACAGCTTGGCCTCACCTGAAAATCGCAGCCAGGCAACGTCGACATCCTCACAGCCTGTAACGGCTGGTTCTGGTCTATCAGCCATACCGCACCAAACCGAAAGTCCGCTCACGGAGAGACAGATACAAGAGTGGACAGGTGTACCCACCCAGAACGCAAGCGATGGGTCGACGACGATCCGGGGTCACAACGCTGAAACCGAATCATCGACTGGAGCGACGCCAGTAGTCTTGCCGATCTCACCTTTATATGCAACACAAGAGGATGAGGCTCAACACTCGAATCTGAGGACTCTTCGAAACCCATTACAAACACAGACGAGTTCCCCATTTGAGGGTCTGGGGAACAACGAAGCGGCACCAGATATGGCATATCACGGCAACCGCAATTGGTAATGTGCCATTTTGTGACATAATCTTGACTGTATCTCCCGAAAGAATTGGAAGAAAGGGTGGCGGGGCAAAGAACGATGGAGAACAGATGCGTTTGCGATAACCTGGTCGGTGGCTCCTTGGAGTACGGGATCGCAGTCGCAGCACAGTAGATGGACTTTTGATATGGAAATTCGGGACTCGCATAATACATGAGGTCAGAGGCCTTTTGGCACGAGTTGGCGTTGAGTACGATGATATGGTCATGGTTGAAAACGCACCAGATCAAGGGATTTTTGGTATGTTTCTGGTTGATACCACCAATGATTGATTGAGAGGGAAGAGTTTTGATGGGGCACATGCAAAGAGACTGAACTGTTTACTGCTCCGTATCCAGCCAGTGACCTATCACTGTAGCGGAATTAGCGAAAATATCAAATGAAATACCGTACTTTACATACTAGGTAGTAAGGGCTGTACTATGGTACACTCCCAAAGACCCTTGCTCAGCTTATGGAGCCAAGAATGCCTACCGATCTCCTCCATCGGATTTCCATTGAAGCGTCCAGCTCCGCAACTTATACTAGAATGGAACTAGCGCCTTGATGTCTCCGCATCAAGAGTTGGTCGGTCGGAGTTTTTGTTGTATCGATGATGCCGTTGGAACGGGGCAATGTTGATGACCGACTCGGACCGTGTAGTGCGTCCGTTTATGTCTCTGACGATTCGAGTATCTCATGGAGCCTTGGGTGTTTAGGCCTCCCCACTACGCTGAAGATAGACGAATCGCTTATAAAACCATTCCCTGTCACTGTACCCCTTGAGACGCGCAACTGTCGCCATTGCAGGTGTTTTCCTACGTTCAACCCGAGTTTCATAATCCGGCCTCTTCAATTTTCTCCCTCTCTCTTCATTCTCATCTAAACACAAATATCATGGGGCTACCATGGGAGCGTATCACAGCCACTGCTGCTATAGGTACCTTATCGCTCGCATGGGCACAGAACAACTGGGTGAGACTTCAGCTCTTAGGACGCTTCACAGAGCTTTGGATTGCGGGCCTTGCTATCTGTGGCGTCTGGACAGTATGGATATATCCTTTATTTGTGTCTCCCTTGAGACATCTTCCTGGACCGTCCGGGAACCATTGGTTCATGGGTCAAGCGCAGAAAATCATGGCCGAACCATCAGGTGTTCCAATGCGAGAATGGTTCGTTGGCGTATATCTTGTGACGAATTCGAGATGACGGAAATTTTACTAATCAGCAATGGCGTTTAGGGCTTCTAAGATTCCCAACGATGGTCTACTCTGCTATCGTGGGTTTTTCAATCAAGAGAGAGTGATGGTCTGCTCACCCAAAGCCTTGGCTGAGGTACTTAGTACCAACAGTTATGCTTTCCCGAAACCCTCTCATTTTCGATGGTCCATTGGTCGTATTCTTGGAATTGGCATCTTACTTGCGGAGGGGGAGGAGCACAAGATGCAGCGCCGCAGCTTGACACCTGCATTCGCCTTTCGTCACATCAAGAATTTATACCCAGTCTTCTGGAGTAAGGCCAGGGAAGTGACACGCACCATGATGGCAGAGTTCGGTGGGGAGGGAGAGGGAGAGGTCCATGTCGAAATATCCAGTTGGGCATCACGAGCCACACTCGATATTATTGGTCTTGCTGGGATGGGTCGGGACTTTGGCGCCATTCAAGACCCTCAAAACACTCTCGCTCAGACATACAAGCAGATATTCAAGCCTTCGCGCCAGGCTCAGGTGCTCGCTTTTATTGGCATGATTATTCCCATGCAATTCATCACAAAGCTACCTTTCCGTCGAAACGAGGACATTGCTAAGGCGGCCACCGATATCCGGGCGGTTTGTCGAGATCTTATCCGTGAGAAGAAGGCGAAAATTGCCAATAAGGAGCAAGCAGATGTTGATATACTATCGGTCGCTCTTGAGAGTGGTGGTTTCACTGACGAGAACCTGGTTGACCAACTCATGACATTCCTCGCTGCAGGGCATGAGACAACAGCTTCGGCAATGACCTGGGCAATATATATGCTCTCGAAACATTCCAATATTCAGAGCAAGCTGCGGGATGAAGTACGCGAATATCTTCCCTCTGCGGATTCGGACGTTGATATCACAAGTCTTGACATAGACCGCATGCCATACTTGAATGCTGTGTGCAGCGAGGTTCTACGATATTATGCCCCTGTCCCGTTGACAATGCGCGATGCCGCCTATGATACCACCATTCTAGGCCACTCAATACCCCGCGGCACACGTGTTGTCATTGTACCGTGGGCTACTCATTTTGATACAGAGCTCTGGGGCCAGGATGCGGGTCAATTCAAGCCAGAGCGGTGGCTCCCATCGGGTGGAGAGAGTGGTTCCGCTGACCGCAAAGCAGCGAGTGGTGGAGCGAGCAGCAACTACGCGTTCCTGACTTTCTTGCATGGCCCACGGAGTTGCATTGGATCCAGTTTCGCAAGAGCAGAGTTCGCATGTTTGCTAGCGGCATGGATTGGTCGCTTTGAGTTCACCCTTGCGAACCCTGAAGAGATGGATGAGAAGAAAGTGGAAATTCGGGGCGGTATAACGGCCCGGCCCGCGAAAGGAATGCATGTCAAGATCAAAACAGTGAGCAGCTACTGATGTGATACGGGTCTATTTGTTTGGCGATTATGGGTCAGAAATTCGGTGTACAGTACAAAGCTTGATTTAAATTTACATGATATTATGTTACATAGGCGATATTGCGTGAGATGGTAGATTCGCGAGGTGGGTGTGTGGATGCAATTATCAAGCCGTTCATTCACGTTAGAGCTTGTCTCAGCTAACGGGTAGGGATGGAACGGCTCGCCGATACACTATTCTACAAGCATTCTCAACAAATTCTTGTTGGTTCTGCCTGGCTGGTAGGAAATGAGGCCTTGCTCGTCTATGGACATTGGTATCCAATGAGAAAGAGTTGCAATGTGAGACCAAAACTGTGAGACAATCAACAAAAGAGATCCTGAGTATTTGATTACCTATGTACAGGGTAGGTTCCACCTCGTAGCCTGTAGCCTGTAAGAACCGACACTGTCTGCATGTGTGACTGCATGACTGCCAGCTGGCAAGGGATCTACGATGTGGATATTACGACGGCGCCTAGCCAATGTGTGGCGGCCTGAATGAGGTATGCAGATTGTCGAAGCACTTTAATTAAAGCCAAACGCCCACGATATCAGCCCAAGTGTGACAAACCTAGAAGTTGTCTCTTACAACGTACCCATTTAGATATGGTAATACTCGCCTAACCATCAAGTGTACCTATGCACAATTCAAGATTTGAGAATTAGCGCCCGCGCCTCCTCCCATAGCAAATGGCTCATCGCCCAGCCCAGAAGGCCAGATCAAATTTAAAATCGCGACAATCCCCACCTATTCTATTTCAGCTTGGCCAACGACGTGCGACCCCAGCCACCGCCTGTTTTGCGGGCCGCGGCGGACGGGCCCCATGATAGCTGGCAACGAGCTCCCGAAAACAAAACACCATCAAAACATCACGCTCAAGAACCCCTTCGACGAATCTCGCAACGCCGGTAGACCGTAAACCGGCACAATGCAGCGAGACAATCGCTCTCGGGACCCCGAGGGAACTCGCCGCCGGTGGTACGAGTCTCGCGACCGTGATCCGAGAGATCGGGGAGATTCGCGTCAGCAATCATCGCTGCCATCGCAACAACAATCCCAACATCCACAACAACCAATACCGCAAATGTATCAACAACACTCTCAGCAACGAGCATATGACCCTCGACGTTATGAACAATCCCCTATGTATCAACAGTCACCGCAGTATCCGCAATTTCCACCACCTCCCCAGCAATATCAACAATCGCAACGCTACTCCAGCGCGCCGCCTCAGCCAGTGCCGGGATATAATCACTCTTATCAACCACAGCATAATTCACAACGACCACAGACACCTTCAAGTGTTTTCTCGTCCTCGAGTGACACCTCGACATCACTATTAGATATCTCGCGATACAAGGACACGAAACAGTTTGGTGGTGTTTTTGGCACATTTTTCAAGGCGCCTTCGGACCGGGTCAAACAGCGTCTTCACAGAAAGAAGAAACAGAAGCGTCGTGTGCTCTACTTTGGAAACTCATCATCATCTTCCGTGAACTCTGACCTAGCCTACGGACAGGGATACGTCCGGCAACCAAAAAGCCGTACACTGAGCCCCCGAAGTCAAAGCCGTGCCTCTGGCCAAGGCTATGCCTTTTCCCCAGGTCATGGTCCGACTCAAGGACATCGACGGCGCAGCTCAGGGGGGTCTGATCGCGCATCGCGACCCACGCCTCGGAAGAAGACTGCCGATGAAGAGATAATGGCCCTTGGCCAGCAACTCTCTGACTTAGCACGGCGGTCCAAGGAAGACGAGCAACGCCTATCTAGCCGAGGATCAGGCAAGGGTAAGGCGGCTGCTCTAGGTCTTGCAGCCGGCGCAGCTATGGCATCTGGTTATGGCCGGCACAAACACGGCTCGCGGGGGTTGGGTAGCTCAAAGCAGCGCGTCGACACCTCGGATGATGACTCAGACTGGGAGGATGCCTCTGACAATGAGTCGTCTAGTAGTGATGACGCTGGTTCAGCTGCAGACTCAGAGCTTGCATATGGCATCGTCGGCGAATCTATCAAGCCCGCAGCCGGTGTTGCAGCGGCTGCAGGAACTGCATCAGCCACAACCGCTATGGCTGGGTCCAGAAGGCCCTCAGGTCAAAGCCCAATGCTTGACTCTCGGCAATATGGAGACCGGGGCTCTATCGTTGACCCTCGCCTCTTTGGCCCCTACAACTCTCTTCGAGGCTCAATTAATACTCCATGTGGCTTCCGAGACGAGGAACAGGCTGCTGCATACCGTCGCGATTCTGCTAGCCTAGAAGCTGGTGGACCAATTCATATGCGAGATGTGTACCCCGCCCCCATCTCCGAACCCTACAGATTCGACGGAGATCAGTTCCCAATGTCTGATAGGCGCCTGAATTCGTCGACTCGACCCGCGCCGGTTCCCCTGCAACAGCCGGTCCCCAAGCAGGCGGTTTCATCAAAAGTTTATAATGCTGAAAAATTTGATGACATAAACCGCAGGGAGCCTCGGCAGCGCAAATCTGAGCAGCCAGATGGAAAGAACTGGGCAAGAGTTGCTACGGCAGGTCTCGCAGCAGCGGCAGTCGGTACGGCTATAGCGTCTTCAGCATCTTCGCGAAAAGACAATTCCGAGAATCATGATGGTGGGGTGCATGACCGTGCTAATCGAGACCGTCGTGAGCAAAAGCTCATCGACCTAGAGCGCCGGAAAGCCCTAGAAGCAGAGGAGCAGAAACTCAAAGAGTTAGAGCATGTAAAAGCCCAAGAGTTGGAACGGCGAAAAGTCCAAGATCCGGAACGTCAGAGGCTCGACTGGGAACAACGCCTAGCCCACCTTGCCCAGCGACAGGAAACATTGGAGGATGAGCGCGAACGAAATGTGAAATGGGAGCGTGACTACCGTGGATCGGATCCCGAGCCTATCTTTCCCAAGTATAACGACGAGCAAAAATCTTCACGACGATATGACCATGACGATACACCCACGGATAGAATGGAGAAGAAGAGTGTTGGTGTTGTAGATGTGCCTCAAAGGGATCAGGGCGGAGTTGAAGCATTCCATATTGAATCGGGACCGGAGTTCAAAGCGTTGCATGAACCTGTTGTCCAGGCTGACAACAGCGAGCGTGATGCGACTCAAGATGGCCGTGACCTTCCTCTACCTATTGGTGCTGGCCATCGCCCTCCAAGCGACTCAACTCAACCTGTGCATGAGACCATTGATCCCTTCCAGTACCAAGTTGCGGACGATGCGTTTACTGTGTCACAAAGAACCACGCCTGGGCGCCCCCTTACACCTAATGTTGTCACCATTGAGCGCGAGCCTAATTTCGATGACTCACCGCCAAGTTCTTCAGCAGCCGACGCTCGGTTAAGCCGACGAGACTCGTTTGAGATTGAGCGTATGGTTGACGAGTATCGTCGTGAGACTCACGATCCACCACAACGTCGCGATACCCAAGTTGGTCATGAGTTTAAAGAGGACGAGCGAAAGGCCAAATCTATTCTTGATGAGGCTAAACATGCCACCATTCCTGTTGCAGCTGCCGCAATAGCATCCGCCGTTGCAGTCGAACATAAGCGGTCTCAAGAGCATGGACACCATCGCCAATCAAAGGATAGATCTCAAGATGGCTCAAGAGGTCGCAAAGACACTGTGCAGGAGGAAGCTGACAGGTTCTATCGTGAGGCCTGCATCGCCCGAAAAATCGCTTCTGACGAACTACGATCTCGAAGTGCATCCCCTGAGCGATCTGTCGTCGACAAGTGGCAAGAAGATAAGAATGACCCATTCACAATTGTCACACCGCCGATCATGGAAGACAAGCACCCGAACAAGAACATGTTTGATGGACCAGATGCAGATGTGAAGATTGATAACAAGATATACCCCCGGGAAGAACGCCATCTCCGAAACGTGGGTGACAATTCTTCTACTCTTGTTTTGAGGTCAAGAGAGCCTTCGCGAGAGCGTCCTGTCCTCAATCTGATATATCCTACTCCTGTTACAAGTCGCCAACACACGCCTGCTCCTCAAGCACAGGGTGTAAGACAGGCGGATGATGAAGTACCCACGCCTGACGATGTCAGCATCGGACCTAAGGGCGAGATCATCTCTGCTGGCGAACTCGTGTCTGTCCCTAAATCTGTCAGCTGGGGCGAGAACGAGACGAAGAGCTTTGAAGTAGACACACCAGAAAACCGAAGTGATTCCGACAATTACTTCCCTACTGATAAATCGCCAGACAAGCCTAGGCCGAAGCTAAACAAGGCCAGTCGCTGGGGTATTCTTGCCGCGGCACTGGCTGGCAGCAGTGCCGAGCCACACAACGAACCTGATTTCGTAGTGTCATCCAAAACCTCAGATATCCCCAGAAGTTTTCCGGATGAAGCAAGCAGGGACATCTCTGTTCACCAGGCTGAAGACGTTTCCGGTGACGATGTGATGCACGAACCTCCAATCCCTGGGCCTAAACCTCCAAGCCCACATCCTCAACAGATGCCTGGCGGCTTTGCAGATGACCTTGAGTTTGCTGCTACTCTTGCTGCGGGCCTGAAGGATACTGGCTTCAACCCCGACATCGTCATTAATGACCCCTCCTACAGTCGGCGTGACTCTCCCCCAGGTGTCCAAGAGGCAAACGGTGATTCTCATGGCAGCACGAATGGCAATGCCTGGTACAAGCGACCTTCCGCCGAGGCTGTTCTCGAGCCTAGAAATGACAACATCCCAAATCTTCTCCCCGAGCAAGGATTTATTCTCGGAGAGGTTGAGACCCCTCAGGAACCACCTTTTGGTAAGCATGAAGGTGAACGTCACTTCGAGCCCGACTCGCCAAAGCCTGAAGATGTGCCACTTCCTCAAGACAGTTCCGAAACTTCGAAGTCGAGCAAGCGAGAACCGCGCAAGCGAGACAAGTCCAACGTTGTCGTTGTTCAGGATGATGGAAAGATTGAGAACATCAAAGCGGAGCCGTCACCTTCAAGGGAGGTCGGTGAAGAGGTATGGGAAGATACCACTCGAAAGAGAGGGCAGAAGGATCGTAAGCGTCGCGATCCCGATGACATGAGCCCAAGTATATCTTCTACCAATCACTACACAAGCGACGCACCTGCCAAAGACGTCAGATCTGATCATGAATCTGAATCGAGGAATGCCTTTGCAGAATACGATCATAGCCAGAGCTTCGACGCCGCGGATATCGCCAAGGTAGCTGTGCCAGCTCTCGCGTTGGGTGCGCTTGCTTCCTCAAGTTCAAGAATTACACCCTCTCGTGACGTTCGCTCTGAAGACGAGCAAGACGCTCCCAGGAAGTCGCACAAGCCTTGGAATGACGACGATTATTACTATGACGACAACAGGTCTCGCGTCTCCGCCCCTGTGCAGCCTTCGCACCATCGCCATTCATCTCGAGACATATCCTCCCGAGACGTTCGATCAGACGATGAGCGAGAAGATCACAGGCATTCAAGCAAGCACAGAAAGGACCGCGATTCTCGGGACGATGCGAGATATCGAGATTCTTCTACACTGGACCCCACTGATCGACGGTCTGTAAGACGAGGAGCATCTCGAGATCGTTCAAGAGATCATAGGTCTAGAGAAGGTTCCAGAGATAGGTCACGGGATAGAACAAGAGATCGATCTCATCACAGAAGGCCTGATGATGATGAGCGGCCAAAAAGACCGAAGCGTCACACCTACAGCAATGACTCCCCAACCCGGTCATTAGTTGCTTCCGAAATCTCTGTTGGTAGTTCAAGCAGCAAGAGAAGCAAGAGGTCGAAACGAAGGAGTGGAGCCGAAGAGGATTTCGACGACAGCAGAGAGAGCCCATCGGATCGAAGACGTGACTTCTTTGATGACCGAGATGTTAGCTCTGTCGTATCCGAGTCACGTGGAGATGACCGTCGGCGCGAGAGCGGACATAGACGCAAGTCTTCGCGTTACGATGATGATGACGACGTGAAATCGGTTGCATCTCTACCTGGGTCATCCCGCCGGGACAAGGAGTACAAAGAACGCAGAACCCCTGAAAAACGACCAAGCAATAGTGTTCTTTCTAGCCTCTTCAAATCGCGCAAGGATAAGAAGGATTCTTTTTTAGATAATGCCGGCACCCTTGGCGCGGGTGTCGGCTTAGCGAGTGCAGCGGCCATTGTTGCGTCTGATGCTGCTCGTTCCAACGCCGCTGAGACCTCATCAGATCACGAGAATTCTGTCTCTCGTGATGGCCGGCCTCGTGCGCGCAGTTTCGAACTGGTTGACCCTGAAGTCGTGCCCCGTGTTATCAAACCAGCCATTGACCCTCAATATGGCGACCTCCTTCCTTTACCTCCCAGCGAACCGACTAGCCCTTCTTCTGGCCCGGAGGAACTACCCCCTCTTCCCGACAGCAGGCCTGACACCCCCCCCGAGGAGCGTATCATACGGCGGGATTCACGTACCCATCAGCGACGTCGTAGCGTTTTCGACACGCCCACAAAATCACCTAGCCGAACCGCTGTTCCTATCGCCCTTCGTTTGGGTAACAGGTCAAACCCCGCCTCTCCTGTTAGCTTCAAGGCATCCCCCGCGAGTTCCCCTATAACGTCTCATTCCGATGCCGTAGTCATGTCAAGGCGAGCAGCTCGACCAACATCCTGGGACAACAGTAGAGAAATCATGCCACTGTATCTTCTTGAACACTCACGACACCAACAACCAACTACTGGGTCAGTGCTACCTGCGCTCCCACCTAGTGAACCTAGCGAGACTTCTGCAAGGAACTCACCCGAATCCGAGTTTCTTAAGCACAGTGACGATTATTTCGGCTCTGGTCTTGATTTTGCCGGCCCTGATCTTCGTGTTGATACCGAGCTATCGGAGCAGCATCCTAAAGACTCTGTGGCAGGATCTCAGGAAACAACGCCTCGCGCGGAGTTTATGCCTGCGCTTCCAGGCTCTTTCTCCTTTGATACTGCCAGAGAGCATGAGGAGGAACCAACAACTTATCTCCCAACGCCTGCAGATGTCGTCAGCAGGGAAACAGAAACCGACGTCTCTGCTGCACCGTTGCCATTTGACGCTTCTGCTACGGCTGTTCCTACCACCCTCGCTTCTCATGGTCTCTTGGAAGGCCAGCAACAAACTCACTCACCCGCAGACAAAACAGATAACCTGACATCTGCTGATGAGCATTTCTCGGACCCTCTCGAGGGTCACCCAGAGCAGATGTCACCTGGACAAGCTGTGCTGAAGTCTGTCGCCGAGCCTAGTATTGAGCCTGCTACTAAGCCTGCTACCGAGCCTGTCGCCGAGCCTAGTATTGAGCCTGCTACTGAGCCTGCTACTGAGCCTGCTACTGAGCCTGCTACTGAGCCTGCTACTAAGCCTGCTACCGAGCCTGTCGCCGAGCCTAGTATTGAGCCTGCTACTAAGCCTGCTACCGAGCCTGTCGCTGAGCCTAGTATTGAGCCTACTACGGAGCCTATTACTGAAGTCACGAGTGAGACTGCGCCCAATTCTTCTACAATTTCCACCGAGGCTGTCACGTCCAAGCAACCTGTAACTCCTGAAGAAGATACAACTGTTGGTGCGAATGATGAAGTTCTCGAGCCTTTTCTTGCAGATTTCTTGGTAGAGGATAGCACCAGAGGGCTCGCAGTTGGACAAGCAGTTGAAGATGTCACAGACCTGTCCCCAGAACTTCCGTCACAAGCAGTTGAGGAAGCAGGCCCTGGTATGGTTGAGCTTTTCAATGGCCAGAACGTCAAAACTGTTATCGACACTACTTATGAAAACCCCGCATTCACCAGAGCGCCGGACAGCATATTTGTCACAGACCCCATTGTTGAAGTAGTTTCAGGAACTGATTCCACTACAAAGTCCGCTGCCCAGCCTATGGAAGAGAAGCGAATTACCGATATTGCTCGCGACATTAACACCGGGATAACCAACCCTGATATCGAGCCTCAATCAGTACCAGCTGTTGTTGCCCAAATGGAGCCTGCTACTCAAGACTCGGAAACACTGCTCGTAAAGCCTGGAGACGCTGTTGCCCATCGTGCAGAAAATGAGATTACTACCGACGAGTGGTCAACCATGAACGCAAAGGATAGGAAAAACATGAAGAAGAAACTTAAGAAGAAGGGGCTTGAACTGATCATTCAAGACTCATTCAACGTTCCCCTCGCTGCTGCTAGCAAGGATGACAATGCCGTCCTAGGCGACGAGGCTGTGGTACCGAATGAATCTTCTGAAACAAAGCCGGCTATGCTTGAACTCGAGCCCACCCACGAACATACACCTCAACCCTCTCAAGATCCTTCTGCCGACCTTTTCGCCACTGAAGCCGCGAAGCCCCAAGAGCCTGGGGTTTCGCATGAGGAGCAGCATACGATCGCACAGTCTGAAGAGGTCCAGGAAGTCCTTGAACAAAACAAACCAGTTGGTTCGAACTTATTGTTGGACCGGGAAGCGGAAGAGTCACCAGGAGAGCTAGACACCGCAATCGAATCTATGGTACCATTAATAGAGCCTGAGCCCGTAATCGAATCTTCTGCCAATGCTCAAGCTACCGCGGAATCGACTTCCATCACTGCTTCGCCTGTCGCAGAAACGGCCCTTGAAGAGCAGCTGGTGTCTCCATCCAAAAGCAAGAAGAAAAAGCAGGAGAGCAAGTTTCAGCAGCCATCCGAAGAGGAAGCAATTTCTGTAGAGTCAACAGTCACCGAGCTTGAAGGCACAGGCCCAGTTGAAATTTCTGAAGCTGAAAAGGATGCGTTTGATGCTTGGACGGAGCCAGTCGCGCTCATTGAACCCTCTGCTGACCCATCTGAAACAGTTGCTCATGGTGACCCAGGTTCTGTGGCGGAAATGCTCACAAGGATCACTGTTGAGCCTGTCGATGCAGATGCATTCGATGCCTGGACTCAACCAGATACCATGGCTGAAAGCCAAGATTCTCCAGAGAAAACACAGGATAAATCTACAAAAGCCTCCGACCCGGCTTCTGAATCGCCCATTGTATCAACCCAGGGTGACAGCGCCGCTACGCCCAAGTCAAAGAAGAAGAAAAAGAAGAAGGGCGCCAGAGCCGATGATGAGCTAGTGGTGGAGAAACAAGAGATGCCTCAAACAGGAACACCCCTTCAAGTTGAGGACACGGGAGACAATGAAGTGATTAAGGATGGCAACAGAAGCTCGATGAAAGAGTCGCCCGTTGTGGTAGCCGTGCCCACCGATGTTATTCAAGACAAAGAGATCCCGAACCCACAGTCTATTTCATCACCAAAAGATACTGATCAAGTCCTTGATCGTGGAAAGGTTTCTCCAGTTGAGGCTCCCGAGCCTGGCGACCCTGAGTCAAAAGATGACATCGGCTATCATCCGGCCGTTCGTGATTCCCAGACTGCCGCCAAAGATGCACGAAAAGACAGACAAAGTCAAGGGTACTTCCCATCTGCTCTTCGGGCACTCCCCGCCACGGCTGGAATTTCCGCTTTCAAGAGAATGTGGGGATTCCGGGACCAAACGCAGTCACAAAATAAATCAGGCGAACCTGAATCTGATGCCCAGGGCCAGCCTGATGCAGTAAGTGCTGATAAGTCAGCGGCAGCAGGCACTAGGTCTGATATTATCACGCCAAAGCTTGACCGTGACGTTCTCAGGGATAAAGAGACTACTGGCGTAAGCGCTAGAAACCCAGAAGTTTCTGACGTCGAGCCAGACTTTTCAACTGCTGATACCGCCCCCGATACGCATGCCAACAAAGCGAGTGGTACCACATTATTAGAGCCTCAGATTTCTGAACCACTTTTCTCGCAAGGAGATGCACCAGCAGACGAGTCTCAAGGAACTTCTTATGGACTGGAATTCTCCCAAGTTGACAAATCAGTCAAGGCTACAGGGGATGCTAACCGCGACATCTTTGCTGAGGATGAAGTGACTACCACCACGGACAGACAACTCACCGAGACAGCCCCAATCTCGGCTGTTGAGGGGGACTCCGCCGAAACGTTAAAAGATTATGTCCTAGGTCATCTGGCAACAAGCGCAGTGGTCGCAACAGCTTCTACTGAAATCAAGTCCGACGAAATCAAACAAGAAGATTCCTCGACGATAGCTACGGCTGATGATGTTAAGCCCCCAATACACGAAGCTACTGAGGCTACGTACAGGGATTCAACAACGCCAGCTCGGGCTGATCTTGGTCAGCTTGTCAAAGAAGAGCCTATTGTTCCAGTTGAGGATGAGCATGCGAGACTTGAGGAAGCAGGCTCAGAATTGAGCACAAGGCCTGTAGAAGCCAGCACTGAAGAAGTGGCCGAAGGAGATGCCAGCAAGACAACTGAAGGAGAGAGTGCAAAGTCTAGCGCGGAAGCAATTGGCGAAACTAACGAGGCCGACGCAACAGGATTGAAGAAGAAGGCCAAGAAAAACAAGAAGAAGAAGAAGAGCCAACCTAGCCAAGATGAGGCTCCCGAGCAAGAGGCCAAAGACACTACGCACGTTAAAATCAGCCAGGATGTATCAGGTACCGAAACAGCAGTAGTGTCTGGCAGAAAGAATCTTGATATTCTGGCGCCAGATCTCATGGCTGAATCTTCCGACTCTATTGTTGAAAATACTTTCCTCGACCAGAAACCTGATGACGAGTCGACACATGACGTGCTGGACGTATCAGGAGTTAAGGATCAACCACAGTTTGATAAGCCAGCCAAGAACCAATCCTTGGATACTGCTTCAGTGGAATCGCAAACCAACGAACGGTTGCAGACTGATGATAAGTTGTCTGAGCATGGCCATAAGGAAATCCTGTCGAGTGACGCTGAGCCGACTGAACCCGAGATCAAAGAACTACCACAGATTGATGACCACTCAGCGGGGCATCATGTTCCGGATCAATCTGGGATCAGAAAAGAGCCCGTTGAGCCTAAGGTTGAAGAACTGGCGCACATCAGTGACGAAACAACTAAATCCGAGCTGAAAGAACAGCTTCAAGCTGATGGCCAGTCATCTCGGCCTGAAGCTGAAGAACAGCCCCAAATCGGTGATGAATCGTCCGAGGTTGTGTTTAAGGAACGATCGCAGACCAATCTCCCAATGGGGCCCGATACCGAAGAACAGACACCCGCATTTGAAAACTCGACTATTCTTGATATCAATGATGAATCACAAACAGCAGGCGTGTCAGCTGGGCCTGAAATAAGAGGCGAGGCACCGAGTGAGAAGCCAGTTAACGAACTTTCACTAGGTGAGCTACCACCGGCCACAGATGATGGTTCCCCTCAACTTGCTCTTGATGAAATCCTGCCACCAAGGAGACCAGATGCTCGTCCTCGGGAAGTGGAAGCCGCCAAGGAAGAACCCTCTCTCGCAGCTGAGAACGTTGAGGCGGAGAGCGAGAAGGCAGAGATCGAAGCTCTCCTCGAGAAGAGAGTGAGGAGGAAAGGGCGACTTTTGAAGAAGGATCAAGTACGCCTTGCTGCTCTTGAAGAGAGTGCCGCTCAAAGGCTAGCGGCATCAGCTGTCCCTGAAGTCCAAGAGCAAGTTTCCGAGAAACCGGCGGACATCAGCAATGCTGAAGGATCCCAACAGGAGTCTGAAACAATCGACACATCAAAGAAGGCTGAGGGCATTTTAGACGACGACAAACTGCACTCAACTGAGGAAGTGCCTACCCCCAGGCCTCCTGATGTCGTCAAAGTCCGCGCCACCGAAGTTTCGACTGAAAGTGAGACTCGAGATATTGGACAACCGACCGAGACTACCGAGGTGGCAACGTCTCTGCCGGTCGTAGAAGGGACCGAGAAAAATCTTGATGTTATTAACACGGCTGTGACTACTAAGCCTCAAGATGCTATAGAAGCTCCTGAAGACAACACTTCAGAGCTGACGAGCACTAAGAAGTCGAAGAAAAAGAAGAAGAAGAAATCAGTATCTCTTGTTGAGGACGATGAAGTTCAAGGTGCAGCGACACAGAACAGCGAACCGCCTGTCATACTATCTGAGCCCTTGCGCCTCGATGAATCCACAACCAGCGTCAACGAAGTACCGGTTGCTGAACCGGTTCCCGAGGACGTCTCAAATGAAGCCCCATCAAAGGATTCCCAACAGCCTGACATATCTCCTGTGAACCATCCCTTGGAGTCTGCAAACGAGAGTACGGCCGTTGAAGTCGACCCTGAAGCAAATTCTGCTGCTATTGTGGAAGAGGTCGAGCCAGAGATCTCACCTGATAAGAAGAGCAAGAAAAAGAAGAAGAAGAAGAAGACCGCCGCTTCTGACGAGCCAGAGAAGCAGCCTGAAGCCGAACACACTCTCCAAGAATCTCCCGAGTCAACTTCTAAAGACTTGATCTCTGATGCAGCCAAGAACTCAGCTCCGCAAGAAGCACAGTCCGACCTTGGCCCGACTGCAGAGTCGAGTGGTATGGAACCTACAGAGACGACTGCCCATCAAGATGAGCCGTCGCCTCCCAAGGAGTCGGAAGTGATAAACACTGTCGAGACCACCCCAGTAGATGATGAGCAGACTCAGCCAGCTGATGCCAAGACCACCATAGAAACCCCTTCTGTCAAGGAACCAACACCAGCCACCGACAAACCTGATATTGTAGCACCCGATGAGCCTCCCTCCGAAAATCCGCCCGAAGTCGAGGAACCCGATTCACCGGCAAAACTGTCAAAGAAGGACAAGAAGAAAAAGAAGAAGGCCGAAAAGAAGAAAGCTGCCCTTGAAGAAGCCCAGGAAATTGAAGCTGAGGCTGGCCTTGCTACCTCTTCTCAGGATGCTGACGTTTCGGTCGATACTGGAATCAATGTCCCAGCCGAAAATTCTCAAGCCGCGCACGATGAGACCCCTAAGCAGACCGATGAAAACGAGACACCTGATAGCGCGGTTCCTTCGGAGGATAAAACGACTCCTCCAGCCGACCATATCAATGTACCAGATACCGGTAATTCTGGAGAGCTTCCAAGCGAAGAACCAGCTGGTTCTGAAGACGAGCGGGGTGGGTTAAGCCTCAGTCAATCCCAGACCGACCAAAAGAAGAAGGCTAAAGACAACGATTTTGAAATCCTGCAGGACCCCGAGACCAACCGCCCAGCGGAGCCGGAGATGATTCCGGATCCGGAAAAGCAGGACGCCGCCGCCGCCGCCGTGGATAAGGCGCAGAGCCAAGGATCTACGGAGGGCACAAAATGGAAGGAGGACACGAGCATAGCTGGCGACCTCGAAGCCTATGTCGGGTCCGGGATGAAGCTGGAGCCAGAATTGGAACTGGGACAGGAACTAGGAGACAGAAAGGAATTTGCAGGCTTGTCAAAAAAACAGTTCAAGAAGTTGAAGAAAGTCCAGGCTCTGGCTGCTTTGGATTCCTCTCCCAAACCACAGACGCCCAAGGAAACCGGAGCCTCTGAAGAGGCACGATCGGAACCATTGGCTGAAGCTGGATTGGAATCTGAATCAAAGTCCCAGGCTCAATCCGAACCTGTTGCTCAAAGCTCTACCGAGGCAGATCCAGAGCCTGACTTTAAGGATGAGAAAGAAAGACTCCCGGAGATCGAGGAGATTGTACCTATAATTGAGCCCGTCATTGAAGCTGAATCCGAGTCCAAAAATGAGACTCAATCTCTGGACAACACCAATAGCCACTCTCCGACTGGACAAGCCATTGCCAAGCCTGAAGCTGATGGCGCCATTCAGGGATCACAACTTGACTCTAAGCAGACAGCCTCTGGACAGGGTACCATTGTTCCTGCGTCGGAGGTTGATCCTGAGGATCAAGTTGCTAATTTTGGTAAAGACCCAATTACAAACAGTGCAATTGAGCAGAAAAGTGTGGTGGAAATCGATGCCTCATTAGAGTCTTGGGCTATGCCAAGACAGACACTCAGAAAATCTGTTGATACGATTGAGGTCTGTGGCTCAGAATTTGAGGCGGGAAAAGAGGCCGATGTCGCAACCAAGCCAAATTTCACGGAAGAGCTCATCCAAGAAGATCCCTCGCCCTCTTTCGCAATGAAGAATGATACAACAGACAGCACACATGCCAGCCTATCTGAGGAAGCTGCCGCTTCTACGGTGTTCGAATCTCCTTTGCTGAATGAGCATGTATTGACAGACGCGCCTGTCGGATCTGAGGATGAAATTACTCCAGGACAAGCGACTGACGATAATACTGAGTCTGTTCCACAGCTTCCTGAAGCTTCTGCAAACTCCTATTCGGACTTCGACTCTATCGGCGGTAACACTGATGCTCTATATGGCCTCAAAGAAGGCGAAACAGATCATACCCGGGAACTCAGTGTCACAAACACAGCTGCTTCTGGTATTGTTGCCTATGATGTCTTCACGTCCTCACCACAGCAGATTGCAACGAAGGCAGTTGAAGCACCCCCCCTGGACATAGAGTCTTTCGAGGATCACCCTTTGCTGCCGGACACCGCTGAACAAGCGTCTGAGCGTCTGGAAATTCCTGATATTCCCGCCCAGCCCAACTGGTCAAATTCAACCTCTCAACAAGCTCATGAACAGTCGCATGCTTCTCCTATGTCACTCACCGTTCAAGCGATTACCGATGCATCCAGTTCAGAGATAGCACCTACAGCTACTTCTGTCTTTTCAGAGAATTCAGCAGACCCCAACCACGGTATGACCGAGGCCCTTGAAAGTTTGTCTGCAGCCGAGAAGAAGTTGAAGAAAAAGAGAAGGAACAAGAATAAGCAGGAGGGCCTCCATGAAGATGCCGATCAGGTGGAGGAGCCGAGCAAACCCGCAGATGTCGACATCACTTCAAACCTCGCAGTCGTTCATGAATTGACAACACCTGCAAATCCTCCAGCCGACTCGATGAAAACTCCTGCATCCACGTCTGACCCAAGAGCAGGCTTGGCAATATCTGATTCCCCTATGTCTGCCGCACTATTCCAACCCACGATCCCTCTTCAGATTACTGCCGACATAGAAAATGAGGAACAAGATCAATTTACGAAGGAGATGACGACAAAAGCCTCTTCCGAATCCTATCATGAAGAATCCTATTCCGAGCCATCTCATGAGCTTGCTATTTCTCAGCGCGCACTCAAAGCAATGGATGGTGTAGGCGTCCAAGATTCCGAACCAGTCAATGGGGCCGATGGGAACCAAGTGGCCGAGGGTCTCGCGACGGTGCATCCGCGGTCTCGACAAATACCGTTGTCGATTTCGCCTTATCCTCCAAACCAGGTGATGGACATCACAGCCGATGAATGTTCTCATTCCTCAGGCGTTCAGCAAGCTGAGAATGAGTTTACCGTCGAGGAGTGGGCAGCCTTTTCTTCCAAGGACAGGAAGAAGATGAAAAAGAAGCTGAGAAAGATAGGCCTCGACCCAATCATTCAGTCTTCCTTCGAACCAACTCATTCAACTGGCAAACCTCTGCCCAAACCTGCGTCCGAAACCAGCCCCCCTGCATCTCAAATCGAGCCAGTCAGTGGTAGTAGTGGTGGACAACTTACGGAAGATCCGGAGGCGTCAAGGACATCTACCAATAAAGACAATATTGGGAAGGAAACGACATTCGAGATTCTCAATGATGGCATCCACGAGGGCATTCTCGCAGACACAGTACCTGCACCTGAGACACGAACAATCCGCGAGACTGAACCAGATCAACAAAAGCCGCTGAATGGTGATACGGGACCTTCTCCTACACAGGAAATCAGGAGGGAGCCGAGCGATGACACAAAGACGGATGACGAAGTTCAGGCTTTGACCGAGACACAAACCACAGCAGAGACATACGTATTTTCTGGAAAAGAGCAACTCACGCCTAGTATGCAGGAAGATGGAGATGTTCATGGTTCTCTAGTGCCTGAGAATGCAAACAAACAGGAGCCAGGAAGCGACGGTGTGCCAATTCCATTGTCAAAATGGGAATCACCGCCGCTGAGTAAGGCGGATCAAGAAGTGAAAACAGAACAGCCCACTAGCCAAGCACCTCCAGATTTGGAGCACTCGTCCAAATATACTCGAGAGATCGATGTGGGTCTTGTCGGCGCTACATGTGCAGCAGAGACGCTGCCACAACAGGAAACAGGAGAAACCAATGATGAGGTGGCAGCAGTTCTAGCACCTGAACTTTTGCCCGAGGAGAGCAAGGAAACCGGGGAGCACGATAAGCCTGCCCTTGTTCCAGCCGAGAATTTCGTCTACAGTGATGGCCCAGCCAATTCTACTAGGGCTGAGACGGACCACGAAGCTTGCCTTCATCCTGCTGAGCTTGTTCAGAAGCATCAAATTGACGGCAAACCTTTGGACGAGTATGACGCGGTTCCATTCGCTCCATCAATAGATCACTCCCCAACCATGAGCGACCATCCAGCGCCTGGAGCTTCGCAAGAATCCCCCAAACAAGCGATGAGCCTTGATCCGGCTGAAGTTAGTAACACTGATAACTCCGCTGAAGTTTCCAGGTCCCATCTGGACACAGAAGGAAACTCTGGCTTACGAGCAGTTCCTGTCAAGAAGCCTGATGAAGCTATGCACACAGGCACACTCACAAGCTTTAAGGATCTGGAGTTGTTCGAGTCAACGGAACCTCTGCGCGATGTCACCACGCGATCAGCGACAGATATCCCTGATTCGACAAAGAACACCTTGGATGTTTCTCTACTTGATGCACAAGCTGAGCTGTTCCAGGATGGTCTTATTGGTATCAGACCAGGCGATGAGAATGCCATACTTCCAGAGAAGAAAGAACAGAAGAAGCAGCCGAAGCTGAATTCGGATACTGCTCCTTTCGTACTAAGCGATGTGAACAAAAACTGTGTAGTCTTGGAAGATGCCCAAACACAACAGGAATTTCAAAACCAGCCAAAGCCTGCTGATGCAATATTGAACAATCCTCATGGAACCCAGCCAGGAACCGGACTTCCGACCACTGGCCAGGCTAAAGCAGCACCAGCCGAGTCGGGCGATATCTTCTCGGAGCTAGAACCACCATACGGGGTAATGCCTATGACAGCCGCAACTGAGATCGAAAGTAACTGTCACCCCGCTGTGCCTGACGAATCGAATGTACCATCGAAGCAAGTTGAGGAAGCTGCTCAGATGGAAGACTCAATCACGCCGCATTTCCAGAATGATAAGAACATAAAGACGGGTCACGCTTCTGAGACATTAATAACAGAAGAGAAAGCTTCCCAACAGCTAGCAGTCCGGAAGCGCATCGACTTACCCGGAGCTTCTGGCGGCAAATCGACTCTGGATGATTCAGATTTTGATAATATAGCCCAAGTAGTTATGCCAAACCTCTCCCTTGTGCCTGGGACCACGGAGAACGACCAGGCACCGTATCAGGCCACACAAGGAAAGCACCACCTCGAAAGCAAATACAGGGATGACTCTGTTGTTGATTTCATCATCGCCCAGAAGGAAGAAGCGCATGCCCCCCTTCAAGATTCTGGTACTGGAAACTTCACTGGAACAACTGCACAAAGTCCTCCGACATCGACAGGTAGATCTTCTGCTTTTGACAAAGGCGGGCCGTCGCTGGCGCAGGTTGAGGCAAATGCATCTATTGGACCCTCACCAAGACAGCTCTCTGAACCTTCACCTGCTGCCGCAGAAGATCCGCTTGTAAAGTTGGCCCCAAAGAAAAAGAAGCAACGGCAAACGGATCATGAACCTCTCGAGGCAGCAAGAGAAGGGAATGAAGGACTGCTATCTAATCAAGCTGTTTCTGGCCATCTTCTCAACAAACAACTTCTCTCAGAACTGAATGCCCTATCTTCCAAAGAGCTGGCGACAACGGAAGTGTTAGACGATACACGGCCGATACTGGTGAAGACGGAATCTGAGAATAAGAAAGAAACAGACAAGCAGCCGCAGGACGGTGACCTGGCCCATTCCGAGGCTTTTCAGCCCCAATTGGTAATCGAAGGTCAGCCAGATACAGCCGTTCAAGCTGCATCAGGTCCTGGAACAAATGACGACGCTCCTGCTCCGACAAAAGATGGTTGCTTAGGCCCAGAATCCCCTGTGGCAACTCCCACCGTGCAACATATTCCCGCAATTACACTTGTCCATGAGACAGCGGACGAAAATACGGAGATGGCGCCAGATTCCAAGAGCCATTCGATTACGGCTCGGCCGGAAGAGATAAAATCGAGTGGAGATGTACCTTCTAGAGGCACGGCCTCTGAAGAGAGAAGCAGCGCCTCCAATGGGCCAACAAGTTTGACAGCGACAGAGCCGTCTTACATCAAACCTGTTGACAAGTCGTTGAATAAAGAAATGAAGAAAGCCCAGAAAGTAGGGTTGGAACCTAGATCCGCTGGACCATCAGTCTCTTCGGAACATGGACCTGCCATTGATCGAGATGCCCAGTTCTCTTGTGCAAATGATGCAACACAGCTGAAAGAGACTGACAGATCATTGCCACAGCGAACCTTCGAGGCAAAGGAGGGAAAGACAGCCTTGAGAGAAACCGAGTCGACTTCCATGTTTCCGAAGGGATCTCCTGATGCGAACCCACAAGCCATAAAAGAGCCTACGGAACAGCCTGTACGCTCCCCAGAAGCTACAGCCGCCACCTCGGACGTTTTGAAAGATGAACCAGACCCGCATAAATTGAGCAAGGCCACTACGTCGGCTTTTGCTGGAATGATTGCAGCCACCGCCGCAACGTTCAGCTCTGCCATGTTCGGGGACTGGACAGAGGGTGACAAGAGTAAAGGGGCAAGACAAGATGAAAAGAAACCCGAAAGCAGGGATAAGACACTGGAAAAAAGGAATAAGGGATCGCAAAATGATGGGAAAGCAGCAACAAAGGGCCCAAATGACAACAACTTACCTGCGAAAGCTATTGACAAAAGGATACAGGAAGAAACCCCAGCGCATCGGGAAGTCCAGGATGCGAGGAGGAAGAAACCAGAAAAAGACTTCGCTAGTGGCAGTGCTGACCACAATGAAAGGCACCATAACATTGCTACAGATGCTAAAGACAAGAGCGAACTGGCAGAGACAAAATCAAAAGCTTCAAAAAAGACAACCAAGGTCACATCGTCTGTTCACGAGACGTTGTCCGATGCGTCAGGAAAGAGTAGGCGCTCAGAAAGCTACGAGGGACTGTCGCAAGTTCTTAGCACATCGAGAGCTCCTCCAACGAATCCGAAGAAAGAGCACGAATCAACTTCGCGGCAATCATGTGCAGAAACTTCAGACACGATAGAAAGTCCGGTGCTTGGCAAAGGAGAGTTGGAGCTGTTGAGAAGCTCCCCCCAGCCTCTTCTTCGTCGTGGATCTGACGTTGAGGAGCCGAAGAGCGGTCTGTTACGAGAGGATAGCAAGACATTTGCACCACTGGTGGGATCGGATTCAGATATTATTGATCTACGCCGATCGCCAAGCAGACTCTTAGAGCCAGTCCCAGAGGTTCCCGAGGCCGAAGTTGAGCCCGCCAAGGATGCATTCTCAACACCAAAAGCCAAACGTGACAGCGCTCCTGTTGGCGAAGCATTGAGCTTCCAGAGACGAAGTAGACGCTTGAGTGAAGAGGCACATCGTGACAGCGGATTCGGAGGGGAATTAGCCAGTCTAATGCGAAGCAAACCTGCTAGTCAAGAGGCTTCACGCGACAGTGAGTTACATACCGAAGACTGGGCTGGAAGGGAAAGTCAGATACAGCCAGTTGCAGACCGCGCGGTGTTGCAAACTCCTGATCCGCCGAGCGAGCGAAGACTTCGTCGATCTCCTCGAGGCACACCGGTATTGCGAGAGCCTGCAGCACCTGGACCAACACCGGAGCCAGAAAAGAAGAAACAATATGGAGCCCTAACTCCAGCTGGCACGGCAGTCGCCGCCGTAGCAGTGGGTGCGGGCTTAGCGGCAGCCCTACGAGGACCCGAGCCTTCAACACCAGTTCCAATTCCGGCTACGAGTCCCAACCCGATTCTATCATCAGTTTCTGGTCAGAGAAGCGCTTCAGACGATGCCACTCCTTCTCGTCGGTCAACACCTCGTCTCGAGGGTTCAGGACGTCGAACTGTCTCTAACACTAGCCTCTCTCGGCGTCGGACCCCGGAGCCGCTTAAGCTGAGGCCTGATAGCCCAGGCATCAACCGCTCTTCAGGCACCCCCACACCACCGCTCCGCCGTGTTGACAAGCGAATGAGCAGTGATTTGCGGGCTCTTCGTCAACAAAACACCACCGCCGTCGCACCCGTCAGTTCCACGCCTGTCGCAAATGAGGGTCGAGCCCGTGCCAAGGACATGGCCGACGTCTATGTAAGTCTATCACCAACTTTCATCCTAATGTAACATGACGCTAACAACAACACAGGATGGCTTTGGTGAGGGTCGCATCGGCTCACCCCGATCACCAACCCGGCCACACAGCATGCGCCGCCGACAAAGCATGCAGGTCCTTGAACTCGAGAATAAGGTCGAGCAGCTAATGGCCGAGAACCGAATGCTCACCGAAGCCCGCGCTATGGCTGAGACGAGCCTTAGTCAACGAGCCGCCAGCAGTTTAGCCGATCGCGATGCCGAAATCGACAATCTCAAGCAGTCATTACAATTTCTTCAGAACGAAGTCTCTAGACTTTCAGAAGTTAACGACGGTCTTGCAAGCGCCAATGCCGAGCTTGCAAGCAAAGACAATGGCCGTGTAACTGACCTTGAGAGTCGCAATGCCGCTGTCGCCCATGAGCTGGAGGAAGCTCGACGCGAAAAAGGCAACACTGAACAGTCTCTTGAAGCAAAGGATGTAGAAATTGCCGAGCTTCGCGCCAAACTTGATTCTGCTAAGGAGAAAATTCGTGATCTTCAACGCCAGATTTTAGAAGCCAAGGCTGGCGACGATCATTTTCTCAACATCCGCGACGAGGATCATTTTGACCATCGTTGCCAACAACTGTGTTCCCATGTTCAGCAATGGGTACTTCGGTTCTCCAAATTCTCTGATATGCGCGCCTGCCGCTTAACAAACGAAATAAATGATGAGAAGACAATTGATCGACTCGACAACGCCGTGCTCGATGGATCCGATGTCGACGTTTATCTTCGGGACCGGGTGAAGAGACGCGATATCTTCATGTCCATGACCATGAATATGGTTTGGGAATTTGTCTTCACTCGCTATCTTTTTGGCATGGATAGAGAGCAGAGGCAGAAGCTCAAGTCACTGGAGAAGCTGCTGACCGAAGTTGGCCCCATCGAAGCGGTACGCCAATGGCGCGCCGTTACCTTGACTTTACTGGCGAAGCGCGAAAGTTTCAAGCGTCAACGTGATCTGGACACAGAGGCCGTTGTTCAGGCCATCTTCCAAACACTGTGTAAGATCCTCCCACCACCGTCGAACTTGGAAGATCAAATTCAATCTCAGCTGCGACGTGTCATGAGAGAGGCTGTTGGTCTCTCGATCGAGATGCGGACGCAAAAAGCTGAATATATGATGCTGCCGCCTTTGCGCCCTGAATACGACGCGGACGGTGAACTTGCCGCGACAGTCCAGTTCAACGCATCAATGATGAATGAACGAAGCGGCAGCATTACAACCTCAAATGAAGATCTTGAGGCACAAGGTGCCATCGTTCGGGTTGTGCTTTTCCCACTTGTAGTCAAGAAGGGAGATGATAATGGCAAAGGCGACGAAGAGATAGTGGTGTGCCCTGCACAAGTTCTTGTGCCCCGCTCCAAGGGTCTGTTTGGCGGCGCAAGTGATGGTGGAAGCACTTCCATCGGCGCTCGGAGTCATATTAGTCTTGTGACTGAGACAATGGGTCAAACTGAGGTAGATTATGTAGATTAAGGGATACAGGATATGGGAAGATACCACTTGGGAAAAGGATATAGGCGGTGTTTTGGTCTTTGGAATTCTGGGGACAAACGCATTACTAGCAAGGATTTCCTTTGTTTATTTCTGGTCTGGATGAAGGGGAAAGGGTCTCACGCTCTCAGTTTTATGTTTTATGTTTTGCTTTTCCTACCGCCTTTTCACGCCATGGGTTGACCAAAGGCAGATCAATCTTCGATTTTACACGTCTTATGATAATTTTTCACTTTTCTTTTGCTATTTTCTTTTGTCTGTAATGATATTGGATGTATGGGCGCCCAAGATTTGCAGTATCTATCGAATTTCTTCTCTAAATCAGTTAATAATGACACGGTCTCATGATTTCTCTGTCAATAGTCTGAAATACCTTTCGATTTGTTCTTGCAAGCTGTCTTGCATCACATGAATCCAAATTATCTATTATCCCCAACAGATTGTCAGGCATGTGTATCAAAAGCTATCTACTGCCCGATGAGCGGTTCTATTTTCATATTCGCTCCTCTAGTCTTCGGGGCTATGAGTTCTGCCAAATACCTGCCACATGAACCCATCCTCACGAGGCGCTGAGCGCTTTTAACCTTTCTCATGAAAATTCATGAAATACTTTCTTCTTCTCTCCTTGGTGTATTATGCGTTAACGTAAACCACATCATTCATTACCTAAAAGCTTGAAACTATCCCGTAGTTGGCCTATTTCTTTCGTCGTTGACCCCTCATGATAGATTCCAAAGTACGTTCATCTTCCACCACGTTGTCGTCCTGTTCTTGAGAATCCTTGCTCTCGATGGCGTACCTAACTCGTCCAACGGGTGGCAGAGTCTGCTCCCATGCTTGCCGAAGAGGTCTTTTCAGGTTCTCATCTAGAATTGGGTGCACTAAATAGTCCGAGAGCTCCTTGGTCTGTTCTTCTGATTTGAAATGCGCCCCTCTCGTTGGCGCTGGCATCCGTGGTAACCGCCCCCCTCTACGCCTGTTAGTCCATCTCCACCCATCGAGTGAGAGAGCAACCTTTGCTGCCTGCTCTTTTCCATAGAAATGCCCAATCTTTTTGACCAAATATCGAAGTCGTGTCTTACGGCCCATCTTACCCTCTTCAAGATCTTGAAGGAGAATCTCAGCCAGAATTTGTATCGCAGGCTGCGACATATGCTGCCCAGTCCTTTTTCCCCAGTTGATAGCGGTTTCGATATATCTAAGGCGCTGTCGGGCTGTCAGGCCGGGCTTCTTCATGTAGAAGTGACAAATCTCTTCCAGGAAGTCCATCATAAACACAAGGTTCCGTACGATGGGGGCTTTAAGCCGGGTAGTAGTCTTTGATGAGCAAAACTCGGCGATCTGCCAGATGAGGTCTGGTGGTAGGTCCGGATGCGTTACTATAGCTTCTGCATGTCGTGCCCACATGTACCAAGGGAATTTATGCTTAACTGACGCTCCTGCATTATAAGATTCCCACATCATGACGGCACAATACGGGTCCTTCTCCATCTTCATCATATCTTGTATAACCCCATGACGATCGCTCACCAGTCGAACCGACTTAATCAATGTATCAAGGTGTCCGAAGGTTTCACTTGTATGTGTAAGCGCCCTCAAGTTCGCTATGCGTTTCTTGGTTTCGCTATGACGAGAGTCTTGAAGCATTGCTGCCCAGCAGTGTAACTGTGTAGGCCCGGCAATCCATTTGTATAATTGCTCAGGCCGTATTCCTCCCTGTGTCGTGTTCATCAGACGGATAGCCATGAATTGCCAAACTTCTGATTCTACCCAATCTTGCATGCTGCGAACGTTGCCGGCCAGAGTAGAGAATTCGCCTGCCTTGAGACCTGGGACTGCCGCCAATTTCAAAAATAGCTGAAAAGCTAACGTACGTTGGTCTGTGGTCTCGTCCACGAACTGAAAGCAATGTTTAGTCAAAGCTTCAAATGCCTCCATTTGCGTCAGACCCCGGGCAGAAATTAATCGAGTCAATTGCATACTGCGGCGTAAGAGGCGGAGTGATATAGGCCGTGTAGGATATTGTTCACCCTGTGTCATTTCCAGTCGGTTATGGCTATGCATTAGGTCGAGGTAGTCAATTGTCTCTAGTTGTATTTTTTCGTATGGAGTAATAAGTCTCAGAAGCTCCTCGAGGCAATGGAACGTAGAGGGCTGGGGTGCCATATGCAATATTGTTTTGAGGCACTGGTGCCAAACATGGCTCCCATACAAATCTTCAGTTGAAGTGGTCCGGGTACGATACATAGCGTGGATTATGTAGACCCATTGTTTGGCAACCCTCCTATCGAGGACTTTGTCCGGTGCTCGTTGCTTAAGATGGTTGTCGAACGGATCAAGAGCTTGGATAAGGTCGTCGTTGGAAATCGTCCTTTCCTCGACCATCTTCAAGATCTGAAGAATATAGGGCTCGCAAATCTTCTTCAATGTGTTCTCGTCTTCCAAGTTGTAAAATTTGGCGAGCCGCTCGTTCATGTCACCTCGGGCTTGTTCTATTGATGTCGGAGTCACTGCCGCAGGTATCATAACCGCCTCCAGTGGTGGCGTAGCAGTTGCAAGGTTGGTATTTTCTTCGTGTCCCATGTCCTCGAGGTTCCTGAGAAAGCGCTCGAACAGACCAATCTTTTTTTTGTGACGATCATTAGGTGCAACAGGAGCCTCCCAAGTCCAGTCGCCGAGATGAACGGGCATTTCGATCCTCCAAGGAAAGGGTGAAGCACGGGAACCGGGTACAACGGCAACCATATGTCGCTTGCCCAAACGACGTCGGCTCTCGAGAGGCCCGGCATATGAGCTCAAGCATCGACTAGGAATCGGATCGAAGCGTTGGAATCGCTCAATGGCTTGGGCTAATAGGGTATTGGAGATCCAGATGCCACCTGGTGAGCCTGCGACAGGGCACCCACCCGTGCGCCGGTACAATGCGAGATAGTGCATCGTCGAAGCATTGGTATTCTTCGAATCGCGGGACACAGTATCGGAATTCGGTTCATGTCAGCATCATCATGGGTATGCTCTGCGCAAAATCCACGTCAGAGCTGGTTCTTGGAAGGTAAGGTACCTAGGTGAAGGTGGGTGGGTGATAGAACTTTCAATACGAAGCATTTGGCCCACACATAACTGACCAACCAGAAAAATGATATTACCCCAGGTTCTTTGAGTTCCATAAGCTACCTACCTTAGCTAGGTACCTTAACTATGTGAGTGAATGCCTCAGGCGCTATCATTCACTATCTATCTTGCTCCACAAACGAGTCCCTGGCGGCATCTAGCATCTCCTGGCTCTGTCATAAAGGCTCGAGGGGGGTGAGCCTCAGGGAGTAAAAAAACATCAGACCTTGATATAAGGCGTCAAAACAAACTTGGCAGAGAGTTCCCTAAGCTTAGGCTGGATTTACCTCAATACTTTCATCACTTAGGATCAAGGCTCTGAGTTTTCTTTCCTCCTCTACCTACCTACCTAGGTGAGCAATAAAACTTGAGACCTTGACCAGAGCGCCTAGAGGGGGCAAGAAAACTATAGACCTCTATCCCATCGTACGATAGATCATAAAAGACCGATATGAGTTTAGCATATTTTAGCAGGCCTTTAGACATTTTTATCGTAGCTTAATGTTTGGAAAATTTGTTGCTCCCAGGGACGTTGAATATAGTGATAAAGGCATCTAGAATTTTGTCACTTCAGGTTCTGGGCCCGTAGTTTTCTTTGTTCCTCTTGGGGTGAACATATGTTCAGAAGCTCAGGAGCCCCTTTTGCCAGATGCTGATACGCTGTGTCTTGGGTCGTCCCTGCGTCTCCCTGCACCTATTGCGTCTTCCGCAGTTGACTGCATAAATACCCAGTAGTACCAGTTCGGCTCGAAATTGCATCTGACAAGGCTAAACCTCAAGCTTCCGGGGTCCGTATACTTTCCGTCGAGGTTGCGGCGCTTTTGACAGGCACTTGATAGCCACACGATCCCTGCCGCGGCTCCGGCTGGCCACTACGGTGTGCGTGGAGCTCCCCTAATTGGCAACATCAACGAACCAGCCTGTCCCTGCTCGCGCTCGTCTAATACTCCGTAATCCGTCCATACTGTTTGTCGCCTTCTCCTGAACACAATACTCGTACTGGTTTAATCAACATTGCAACAAGATATCACATACGGCACTGTCACTCTGCATCGATCAGCACCGCTCGATGGCTCTGTGTGACTGCTTATCGACACCAACGACGTCACAGAGAAGCTAGATGGAGCCCGTGGTGTATGAGGAGACTCCGTTCGCCGACTACCTCAGAGGTGAGCAAGCATCGCTCTCCCTTGCGCGCGATATCGCTTTCCCTTATGTGGACTAACATTGGATATCTCAAGATGGGGGAGATGAGCCCCAGGCTGACTGGGCGCCCGGTGCAGTAACGCCCGAACTCGATTCATCCGCTGGTCGATCAAGCCCATCACCGCCATCCAGTCCATCACCTTTCGCACCCACCGGCCGACCTTTAGTTAAACCAAGATTTCGGAATAAGGTTCCGAATGGGCTTCATTTACAAGTTCCTAAGCCCTCCTCATTGCGATCTGCTAGCAGGAAATATTCAGTATGTCACCTCGAACTGGTGTGACCTGTTAACGATTGCTAAAACCACTTGCCATAGGCTGCGGTTGCAGCGAGTATCGACCGAGCTGACAACGCCAAATTTCTCGAACAATTCCGATATACAATCATTGCATCTCAGCTTTTAAGTGGCCATTCGGGCCTGGGGCAGTCGCAGCTAGATAATAGGGGACCTAGCCCGCTATCGAACGAAGATGAATCCCTATTGTCCACGGAAGGAATTCTGGCATCAGTTCTTGCCGCTCTTGCGGTCGCAGTTGTTCTGAGTTGGGCACTTGGAAGTGGTGTTACCAAGAAGAGGCTGGTCTTTCTTCTCGTGCTTTGCGCAGCGGCCGTCCTGCTGGGCCAGGTTTACATGAAACGACAATGGCTCCGGTATCGAAGATCGCAATCGCTGGCTGAAATCACGTCTTTCGTGGAAAACTCACACAACTTCGACAGTGCGTCAGGTGCAGCTGTCTCTCTCATACAAGAAGTCGAGTTAGTGTCTCGAGGTTACAGACTGTAGGTCTTTCATTTCCTTACCACCACATGCACTGAACAATTTACAGCAGCGCTCCCCTCCCACCAATCAGCCGTATAGAAGACCGTACCCAGACCCGGCGTTGTGTCAGACTGCGCAAAGCCCTGAGACATTCTTTCCAAGAGCTTCTTGATTCCTACAACCAGGTTTGTACAGTTGTCAACGGATTTGCAGAGCAAACAGACTTGGAAAAATATTATGATATATACGACATTACCGATTTCGACATGTCAGACGCCCGTCAAGGACTAAGTGATGAGGATCTGGACGATCCTGAATCCTTGAGAACCCTGAAAATCCTGGCTGCTCGATTCTCCACCATACGTAAATTATTCCTTTGCGCACTGCTTGCTCTGGATGCCAACAGTGACGCAAATGATCTGCTTCGTTGGACAACGGCCGTAGAGTCTCTTTTGAGTGTGAACAGCTCCACTCAAACTGCTCATGCTAGAATACAGAGCATTCTCAGCGAGCAAGACAGTAAGAATACGATGCGAGTCATCATTTATTGGTCATATGCTCACGCTTCTCTAGCTTTTCCATCCTCCCCTACACCAAAGAACGCCCTGACGCCTGGGCGGGAGCGCTGGAGGGCTCAACTTCGGAAACTTAATTCACTATCAAGCGGGATCAGGGGTCTACAGGCAAAGCTGCAGCTGCTTCGTGAAGAATCTGACAGAACTCTGAACGATTCGAACGACATTTCGGAGCTCGGACCGAATCTAATGGCGCAATATGAGTCCATCGGCCTGGATCTGAAAGATCTGATGACCGCATGGGAAGAGGGCAGGGCTGCTTTGGCACTCGGCATCGATAGGAACGAGAAGAGGCTTTCATCCATGAGTACTCTGCTGTCACCTGTTAGTTCTCTTAGTGGACTGACTACTGTGGACGAGAATGGCGGGGCCGCTGCAGCTCTCAAAGCATTGACTGGCGAGTCTCCGCCTAGTTCTGAGTATGCTGGTTCGGCTGAACAGGAGGCACCCGAAGTTTTCGAAGCCGTTGCTCTCCCGCGACCACGAAGCATGCTCACTCGAGAAGAAAGAATAGTCAAGGTTCGGGAAGAACGAGAACAAAAGGCTCTTGCCCGACAGCATGCTGATGCAACCAAGGGTATGCTCCGGGAGCTAGAGACAGTTATTAACCTACGACCTCGAACTCGTGCCAGCGCACCAGCAGGTCGGATTGTGTCAATGTAGGGGCATCAATTTTATGAAACAAACATGACGATCATCATCTTCAACACTTTCCAATCGCTTTCTCCTCCCTTCATCGAGGACAAAACAATCGTCTGATTCGACACCAACCGGGTTTTTTATTCTTGCTATCGACTTATGAAAAATTCACATTCGAGCTCCACAGACACATCAATATGTTGAGCACAGGTAGCGTCACGACGATACGCACAATTCTCTATAAACGAGACTATTATATAGACAAGCCATGGATGGCTGCGGCGTTTCAGGTTCAGGGTTAGGGATCTTGGTTTTGTATTATTTGCCCCCTATCATCATTCTCGGATATCAGGTTTTTGGCGATATACAATCGCATCAACGTGCCCTCATGGACGGTAGCTGTAAGGCATATGCACTATAAATCGGTCTCTTGGGAAATCATTCGTTCCTATTTGCCGGTCTCCTTATTTCTTTCAATGTTGATCAAGGGGGGCTTATTCTTGGCAACATATGTATGATAACTACACCAACCTTATACTAATAGGTCATTGTGTGGATACATTCTTACCTAGGTTAGGGAGAACCTTGGCAATGGCTGATTTCTCTCTAACGGGCATTGGTGCCTTAAGGTATCTAGGTAGGTAGTAGTAACTCGAAGAACTGGAAAGAGGCTCGAAACCTACCTGGGTACAAAGATACTTCCACGGTTCGCACCTGCCCTGTCCGATAGAGGCCAAAGGATTGAGGACCTCTCAGTCAGAAACTGAGGTTGGCATTCGTCACTAGGTGTTTTGAACTAAAATTTCCCTCTTCAGCCATGATCTTATATATATACGTACTGAAATATAGACAATATAATTTATATATTAGTTAGAACTTTGGATCTCTAGAATAAGCGATTAGTATAACCAAGGTTTACATATCTTAGGTAAGGTACTCATCAAAATGGAACTTATACTTCGAATGGGGCTTCCGTTAGGTCACATCCACAAGTAAACTGATACTAAAATTACCCAAGTCTTTTTTGTCATTTAGGATCAAAGTCCAGAGTTTTCTTTCCTCCCCTAAGGAAAATCCGCCGCCAACGCGACGCGTCGGTTGTTTGATGGTCGCGCGTTAAGTGGCCCCCACCTGCCAGCTAGCGTAAAGCAGCCTAGCAATTTCGCGACAAAAGCACATTGCTACCTCCATCTTGCATCTCATCCACCAGACAACCTCCCATACTCCTTCCGTGAACATAACACGCCTTGCGAGCCATTTCGCTCACTTATCCTTTGCTTATACCCGCTGTCCATATCTAGCCACAATCTGCCAACAAATCTTTCAATCAGTCAGTCATCCCAAATAGCGAACACCCCACCCTTTTATCTATGCGTGGCAGCTTCACGTCTCGCACGGGCACGTATCAGTGGTATGCTAACAAATAAACAGATATGTTGGAATCACGACTCGCCCAAGCTGATCTTCTGAAGAAGGTCGTCGACGCAATCAAGGATCTGGTCCAAGATTGCAACTTCGACTGCAATGACAGTGGCATTCAGCTGCAGGCCATGGACAACTCTCATGTTGCCTTGGTTTCCATGTTGCTTACTGCTGGATCCTTCGAGATGTTCCGCTGCGACCGTAATATCTCCCTCGGTGTCAACCTCACATCCCTGACCAAGGTCCTACGCGCTGCTCAGAGTAACGACGTGCTCACGCTCAAGGCTGAGGATGCCCCTGACGTGTTGAACATGCAATTCGAAAGCCCTGAAAATGACCGCATCAGCGAGTATGACCTCAAGCTCATGGACATTGACCAGGAGCATCTGGGCATCCCCGACACCGAGTATGCTGCTACAATTGCAATGCCTTCTGGCGAGTTTCGTCGCATCTGTACCGACTTGATGGCTATGTCAGAATCAGGTTAGTTCTTGCAAGGCTCGCTTGATACTTGCCTACTGGATTGTTAGTTAACACATTGGCAGTGATGATTGAGGCTTCCAAGGACGGTGTCAAGTTCGCATGCAATGGCGATATTGGTAACGGCTCCGTGACTCTTCGAAGCCATGAGGATGTCGAGAAACCCAAACAAAGTGTCACAATAGAGTTGACCGAGCCTGTCGCCCTCACCTTCTCCCTCAAGTACCTGGTCAACTTCTGCAAGGCTGCTGGCCTTTCCGATCAGGTCCAGATCAAGCTCTCTAATGAAGTGCCCCTCTTGGTGGAGTACAATCTGGAGGGTCAAAGCCATCTGCGTTTCTATCTTGCGCCCAAGATTGGCGATGAGGAGTAGAAGAGTCCCATAATGTAATACAACATCACCCTGCTAAATGGCAGAAGCTCGGCGCTTGCGGTCGCAATGATACCATGCAACAGTTCCGACAAAACACATGTCAAAGAGGGCAATACAAGGAATACGGACACCAGGAAGTTAATCTGATTATTTGAAGCCTTTTTTGCAGGCATCAAAGGCGTGTGCCAAGGAAAAGAAATGTAAACGAACGGGTTAGATAGGGAATACAAGGGCACCAATTGAGGAGCTTTAGTCCCTTGTTGACCATGATGATAAATGATAGTATGATATCGTGCTTCTCTAAGTTGATATTGACTCGACACAAATACAGCCTGCATGTATGTATTGTGTCATTCGCCAGTTTAGCGTCACATTCTATCTTAATGAGCGTTCCAGGTTGCCAGTCTGCTGCCGTGGTAATCACATCATATTCCAAGTCCTAGGTGTGATTTGAATATGCCTTGCTTACAGCCAAAGGGGGCGAGAAAACTGAAGGTATCTCATCTATCCGAGTTAATAAAAATTTAAGTGAACTCAAACTAATAAATTTTTTCCCGACCATGGTCATACCTCAAGGCTAGAAATTTGCTTGCTTCTGGAAGGGACAGCAACTGTATACCTGAAGCCATTCCTGGATTGTTACCTAGAGTTATTCATTGGTCAAAAAGAAGCCTGCTGCGCTGGCGGGGCACACAACCAAATGGAAGTAACTCGCTATCAGCTCAAAAGCGTACAGAAAAGGCTGTCCTCGCTGCAGTTGAGCTAATCACTCGGTTCATCATTCAGTTCG
Organism: Fusarium verticillioides 7600; assembly: GCF_000149555.1. Classification (NCBI taxonomy): domain Eukaryota; kingdom Fungi; phylum Ascomycota; class Sordariomycetes; order Hypocreales; family Nectriaceae; genus Fusarium; species Fusarium verticillioides. The sequence continues at coordinate 2,669,281 of NC_031675.1, read as the reverse complement.
ATACTAGGTAAGAGAGTAAGTGTTCTGAAGGTTCTATTTTCCAAACTTCGTACATCCAAGTAAGTTCGTACTTAGGTTAGTAGCTTGTCAAGGCTCCAGACTTAACCCGATTTCCTCAAGTTAACTAAGGTAGTGACTAATATCGAGCGACATACAGCTCAAAAGACGCCGCAACCAAGTCCCAGAACTAGTTTACTTCCTTGAGTCAGCGACATATTTTCCCTTCTGTTCTTTCAATCTTTACAGATAACGCTCGGGCTTCTCATTTCATTTAAGCTCCGGTGTTTTAGGCTTCTACTGCAGAATCGTCCGCTGACGCTGATTGAGAGGTTTTGTTCAGTGACGTCTCCCGCAAGGAAAATCTTTGGTTACCCAGGCCTGCGTAGACATCTATTCAGAACGCTTGCTGAATATCAAGGAGAGATCGAGGATTGAACTGGTGCTTCTGGTATTATGTCCATCATCCCAAAAATACCCGATACACGGGTTCTCGCTGTGGCAAGCCATGTATGTATGCCATCAAATATTGCGCCACTTTCAACATCTTGAGCCAAGGCTGACAGGTCGTTGCCGTAGGTTGTCTCTGGGTAATTATATTTTCTCTCTCTCGGGGTCGCAGTGACTTATGTGCACTAGATATGTCGGTAACAAGATTGCCGTCTTCGTGCTACAGTCTTTGGGATGTGATGTCGCAGCTCTCAACACCGTACAGTTCAGTGAGTATTCATGTCATCTCGATTGGTGGAGTGAAATAATAAACCAGGTTTCTAACTTGCGAACTTCACCTGTAAAGGTAACCATACCGGATATAAGCAATGGAAGGGAACGAGAGTCTCAGCACAGGAGATCATGGATCTCTGGGAAGGACTGAAGCAGTCGTACCTAGATGATTTTGATGTGATGCTTTCTGGATATATTCCAGGCGCTGCAGCCGTCGATACGGTCGGTAAGATAGGTCGTGAACTTAAGGAAAAGTCAAGCAAAGCACCTGGCAAGTTCTTCTGGGCTCTCGACCCCGTCATGGGTGACAATGGAAAGATCTACGTCTCCGAGGAAGTGGTGCCAGCATACAAGAGGCTCATCCACGATGCGGATCTGATTCTTCCAAACCAATTCGAGGCCGAGTATGTTTAAGAGCATTTGCCGAGACTTGAGAGACCCCAACTGACAATTTCTACGAAAAGGCTGCTTTCAGAAGTCAAGATCCATGATATGGACAGTCTCCGGAAGGCTATTCAAGTGCTCCACGACAAGTACAAGATTCCTCATGTCGTCATTACTTCAGTCAACCTTGAGGCGCCAGACCATCCGCCTTCGCATCTCGCTGTTGTTGGTTCAACGATGACATCTACCGGCAAAGCTCGCTTTTTCAAGATTGTCTTCCCATCAATCGATTGTTATTTCAGTGGCACAGGCGACATGTTTGGCGCTCTTATGGTAATTCGAATGCGTGAGGCTGTCTTCAATGCTGACGAGCGGCTGCGGCATACCGCCAGCTGGCTTAGCGAGGATTCAGTATCGGCTATTGAACTACCCCTTGCACGCGCTGCAGAAAAGGTCCTAGGCAGTATGCATGAGGTTCTTTCCAAGACCTGCGAGGGCATGAAGAGGGTGGTTGAACGAACAACGGACGACATGAAAGATGAGGATCGTATTAACCAAACTAAGGCGCACCTCGTAAAGAGTAAGGCGGCAGAACTTCAACTTGTGAGGAATTTGGACTGCTTACGCTCGCCCACGACGCAATACCTTGCGAAGGCCATTTAGATCTAGTGGGAGGGGGGTTGTCCAAGGTTACAATGGCCACCAAAGTAGAAGCCAGCAATAGAAATGGGTAGAAAGGTTTGGGAATAGACGTCTCGTCATGAATTCATCCAAGTTTTCACATCTCTTGTGAGGGTCAAATAATTCACTCTGAGAGCTTCTCTTGAATAATCAGCCTTCCTCAACTGTGTACTGTAAATCTATTGCATTGGCCCAGAAGCCAATTCATTAATTGATGAAACTTGGCAGAAGAGACGTCTGCATAGGCCCCTTGGCTATCTAACCAGTGCTGCCGAAGCCACCAGCGCCTCGGACACTCTCCTCGAGTTCTTGGACCTCCACAACCTCGGGGGTGTAGATGCGCTCCAGAACAAGTTGAGCAATGCGGTCGCCCTCCTTCACCTCAAAGTCGGATTCATTATGGTTGAAAAGCAGGACCTTGACCTGACCGCGATAATCGGCATCGATGACACCAGCGCCTGTGTCAATGAAATGCTTGGACGCGAGACCCGATCGAGGGGCGATGCGTCCATCTGTATTATTCATCTTGTCAGAAAGCCGGCCTTAAGCTGGTTGATCGAGGGCTTCGACTAGTCATGTACTTACAGGTTCCGGCAGGCACAGCCATACTGATATCAGTGTCAACTAGCGCCTTGCCACGGGCGGGAATAGTTGTGTCGCGAGCAGCGTAGATATCATAGCCAGCAGCAAAGGCACTCCCACGAGTAGGCAAACGTCCCTTGTCAGAAAGCTTCTTAATCTGCAATGGTGGAAGACCTTCCATGGTACCGGCAGTCTTGGCACGTTTGGCGGGAGGTGAAGAAACGGTAGAGTTATCAGAAACGAGAGTCTCGGAGGTCATTGTTGAATATGATGTGGGAAAAGGTAAGCAATTGTCGTGGATACTGTATTCGAAGCTGGAAGTGGACAGACGCGACGCGGTTGGGTGGGTAACGCTCCTTAGACTTAAAGAACACAAGGAATATTGATTCTCTCCCAGCAGGTTAACATAGCCTGGGGTTTGTAGTGGTCTTTCTTAACGAACAGAATTTTTGCTACGTTATTCTTAAGCTTATCATCATAATTGTAATTCGTTACCAGTGTCAAGACACCTACATTTTGTATTAAACAGACAATCTGGTATCTCTGCTGTTTCTGGCGTTCCATATCTAGCGCCTATCACTTATAGAATTGACCGATTAGCAGGACGTACTGTTTAGAGGTTGCTTTCAGGCTCTATTGGACCTCATTCCATATGTGGAAGTCTATCAGCCTATCTATCTGCCTACCTTAGGTACAATTATTAATTTATAATGAGCTATCCCGAATCGTTATACTGTATTCTAAACTTCCTAAGCACAGCCGGGGATTAACTTCTCTCACCGATGACAATAATCACATGTGTGACTTGATAGAAACATGACTATAAGACAAATCATTCTTAAAACTTTCTTTGTATCTGTAACTACCTACTAAATTAGGTACTCAGGGCTCCAATTCTCGTCCGAAGTCCACCAGTTTGAGCCTTGTTGCATCTTTAGGATGAAATTGTGCAACCTTGGACCTCACCAAGAACCGTGCAGCCGCAGTTTCACGCGACAATTGTACATATGATGCTGAGTTATTGCCTTGAGCTTCAGCAAGCGTGTTGAGAAGCTCCTCTGTCAGTTGCTTCATCTCTGCAGCTGCAGCTGCAATCTCGTCCTGACGCCCAGTGCCTTGATTAGTAGCCTGCCCCCAAATCTCATCGATTCTGCGTTGCCGTTTATCTTCTTTATCGTCACTGTCCTTTGGTTTCCTGGGTTTTCCTTGTGCATTAAATCCGGCGGCCAAATCATCTCCATCAATACCTATAAGATCCCCAACCACAGGCCCTCCTAGCTCTTCTGCCGCAAGCATGGGCGCCAGCTGATTATCGATGAATCGAAGGAGAACTTTCATGAGTTTTGACGTCTCTCTGTCGTAAGACTTCTTCTTAGCCCTGAGTTCTTGCAACAGTTCCTTTGCCCCTTCTCCCGGGCTAACGTGAGTACCCGCATCCACTTCATCGCGTAACGACAAGATACGCGCATCCAGAGCATCGCCAAGGAGGTTTTGATCCTTGAGGCGCGCTTCATCCACTTCAAGCTGACGCGACAGTTGTTCATGGCCTGCTCGTTGAGAGGCAAGATAGGATTTGGACTCTTGAATGGTTTGGTGAGTCTTGCGAAACGCCAATAGTGTCGGTAACAGCGACCCTGGCGAGGGGAGGAAGGGATCCGACACTGTCACCTCTTTGAGAGCCACTTGTATGAGACGCGCCTGTCCAGTCGCAGACACTGGGGGTTGGCTGGGCTCTGAACGAATCTTTAAGAATTTAGCCATTGGTATATTGTGGGTTTTGGAGCGTGAATGAATACCTTGTCCAACTCATTTTCATGTTGCTGGACTCTCTCTTGAAGTTCTCTCAATGTCTGATCAACATTGGCCACGTATTCCTCCTTTGCTGTATATTGCGACCTGTAGTCCATTGTCGTAAAGTTCACGCAACTGGCTCAAAAAATGGGCAAGGCTTTTGAATTTTCTAGAGCATAAAGGTAGGTAGGTAGGAAGAATTGAGACTTGCGAGGATGGAGGCACCCAAGGTCCTAATGTACGGATTTAGGTGATCAAGATATGTCACTTCGCACCTTCCAAGGATCTGTCCAAGACAGGCAATTGTTGTTCAGATGCAACTAATTGGAGACCTTCAGATATAGCGAGACAAGCGTAGTAGTCGCACTTGTACCTATCTGTTTAAAATTGTTCGGTTATGAAAAGAAAGGTCAGTGAGAGAAGGTAATTATATCGTCGGTTGTGATTGTTCACTAGGTAGGTACTTGATCTAACTTTAGTACTGAGGTAGTATCACCGCCAGGTGGACCGCCTGAGCTCATGTGGCCCAAGCTTTCAAGCCCAGATCGAGGCGGTGCACGTGACACCTCAAAACGCTCCATGCCTAGCACCTACCTTGCCCAGGTTGGATCCTCGCAGGGCTACTTCTCCGGCTTTCTCCCATCTCCTCACTCCAAACCATCGACCTTTGTCGTGTCATATTCATTCTCCCCCTTTTCACCTGCCATTGCTATCTTGAGATCCTCGTTTTTCTATTCTCAGCGATTCCCCGTAATCGTTTCTGAGACTTTCCCTTTTCCTTTTTCTTCTGATTGATTTGGATTGGTTCATCCCTGGTATTGGGACCCATTGCGACAGCGAAAGTTCTAAAACACCGCGCGCCGATACATTTAAGAACCTGCTCCTCTCGTCTCAGCTTCTCATCCTCCCACGCTTCGCGGCCAGCTAGTTTGTGCTCCAGATTCTGCGCTTTAGCTCAAAGATCTGGCGACTTTGGCGATCAAGAAACCTCGAGTCCGGGTCAGAAGGTTTGAGCTGAGCACTGCCTCTTTTTGCTTTTTAAGAAGTCCGTCCCAGTATCGATCGCTTCACCTATCCTCACCACTATTCAATATTTGCACCACCAGACAATCATTCCGCCCTTCCTCTCCCGCCTATATCTAGGAGATCTTCCCGGGTAATTACTCGACGCCCGCTGAAAGAGTTCTGAAACCCGCCCTTGAGCCCGAATCTCGAATCCCTTTCTTCCTTCCATTCAGCCCGCAACACGCATCGTATTTACGCGACATAAGTCACTTCACGAGTATTTCACCGAAGCACACCCAGCGAAAGTCACTACACCAGCACGTTTTCCTTCGAAAACCCCTGAGTGTATATAAGACGAACAATAGAAAGAACGAGACGTTTTCAAATTGTCGATTATCAGAAAGACTAAACTCGCGTGAACAATAACGATTTCAATATGTCTGCTTCCCCAACACAACCAACCCAGTCGGCCAAGCGCCCTTTGGAAGAAGCTTCTTCGCCCTCGCGCGCTGGTGATCAGCCTGATGCCAAACGACCTGCTCTTGACAAGAACAAGCATGACGACGATGTTGAGGTCCCCGAAGCTCCCTCCGACGTCCCTGCAGAGGACCATGACGATAAGGTCAATGGAGCCCATAAGTCTGAAGATGATGACGATGCCACTTTGGACCATGCATCCGACACAAAGGCCGCCGCTGCCGCCACAGTTGCTGCCTCTGCATCCAACGCTGTAACGTCTGCTGCTGCCCATGACGAGACTTCGTGGATTCATATTCGCGCTGTTATCTCGAGCCCGGAGGCTGCTACCGTCATTGGAAAGGGGGGCGAGAATGTTTCCAACATCAGGAAGCTTTCCAACGCTAAGTGCACAGTCAGCGACTACCAAAAGGGGGCCGTTGAACGTATTCTTACTGTTAGCGGCATAGTAGACGCTGTAGCCAAGGTAAGTTGATTCTCCTACGCATGGGTTATAAATTAACACAATTCAGGCTTTTGGCTTGATCATCCGAACACTGAACAACGAACCCCTCAACGAATCCTCAACTGCGTCTTCAAAAACATATCCCTTACGGCTGCTCATTCCGCATATTTTGATCGGCTCCATCATTGGTAAGGGTGGTGCCCGTATTCGTGAGATCCAAGAGGCATCTGGTGCTCGGTTGAACGCTTCTGACTCATGCTTGCCTATGTCAAGCGAGAGATCGCTGGTCGTAATGGGTGTCGCTGATGCTGTTCATATCGCAACTTACTATGTTGGCAGCACCCTTCTTGAACAGCTTAATGATAGATTTGGAGGTCCTGCTGCGTCTGCCTACGCAACCCGTAGCGGCGCCCCTGCTGGCTCGATTCCAGGCGGCATGCAAGTTGTTCCCTACTCACCCCAACCGGCCTCGGGCCACTACGGACGAAGTGAAAATTACGGCCGCCACAACGACCGGCGATCTCACCATATGCCACCCGCGCCTTACCCTCAGCAATATCCCCACGCAGCTGCTCAGGCCAACCCTGTCATGCCTATGCATTATGGGGGTGCTCAGGGAGGAGGTGCCTATGGCGCAGCTGCTCATGGCCAACCGCACATGGCCCCTCATGCTGGTCCTCAACCTCATGCTGGTGCTCCCCAAGCTCAGCCCATGGGCGGTGCCATCCCCGGTGGGCCTATCACACAGCAGATTTACATCCCGAACGACATGGTCGGTGCTATCATCGGCAAGGGTGGACAGAAGATCAATGAGATCCGCCAGATGAGCAACAGCGTGATCAAGATTAACGAGCCGCAGGACAATAGTAACGAGCGACTGGTGACCATTACCGGAACGGAGGAATGTAACCGTATGGCATTGTACATGCTCTACTCTCGACTCGGTGAGGTGCAAAACAGATCCAGCAAGAATTAAATCTCTAACCTTGAAATCTTGATGCAGAATCGGAGAAACATCGTATCTAATTTCTGATATCGGTACAATGACGTTAGATCGACCAATGAACTAGGACGAACAGATTGCTATTTGCAGAGACATCAAGAGGCTAAAAGGAGGATGCAGTGTGTTTTGGAGGTTCAAAATGAGGGCGATATCGGGCCACCGGGTACAGTTCAGAGATTTGAGAAGACCATTCCATCCACCTGAGTTGAAGTTTCAAGGGTGGGTAAGGAAAGTCGCAGTATGGTTGAATGGCATAGAAATGGTGTCAAGGACGGGATCGCATTTCATCGGGACGTACGGATCAAGACGGGGCTTATTGGCAGGAAGAGAGAGCCTCACAATGACAAGTGACAGCTTTCAAGGTATCTGATTTTCGACGGCGCGTTGACTCAGTGTTATTTTGTTCTCTACTTAATCCAATAACAATCTGGTATCACCTGCGACCTTTAGGCGTGACATTAAGTCTCAGAGCTTTCTGAAAGGGACATGATACTACATGAAATGTTAGTTGCTCGGGCTTTCTACAACTTCCTAGATGGCTCACTATTTCAAGGCTCTTGTTCCGAGCAAGCAGATAGTATACGTTATCGTCAATTACTGCGGTGCAATTTAGTCAGCACTAATGGCGCAACAAAGAAATGAGACTTACCACTTCTACTATTGTTGTGTTGCAAACGGGCCTCTTTGCTATCCCAACCCATCAGTAGCCTAGATGCTCGGCCAGGAATAACCGAAGGGTTCTCATGTTGTCCTTGTACAAATTCGCCGTAAGCCAAGCCATGAAGCCCAGCCAACCCACCCTCTTCACAAGCAACGGCGAATGGCTTCATGTTATCCTCCGTGAAGGTTTCATCAGCACCCCAACAAGTACAAAATTCTGTAATAGGTGCATGGAGGGCGCGCTCGGCATGGCCTGTATACTCTGCGATTGGACTGACGACAGGGTGCTCGGCCAGTAAGGCGCGCAAAGAAGCATGCCAATCGGTGGCAGCGGAGCCGGAAACGAAGGCATCATAGGCAGGGCGCGAGGCCCAACGGATACCCAGAACCCAGTAATCAGGTTTCTCGAGGGGTTTGCCAAGGTACACGGACTCGACCCCAGGAATTGACTTGAGGTGATCGGTCACGGATGAGAAAGAAGCAGGAGGGGATTCGGGGTGTTCAACCAGAATGGGTTTGAACTTGATGAGAAGAGATTCAAAGACTACAGACATTGCGAATGTGGATGAACAGTTACGAGTTTATGGATATAACTATCAAAAGAATGATATTCTTGTTTAAACTTATAGTCGATGGTTGAACTAGACATGAGGAAGTCAATATAGATATGGGCAGTATTAGTTATAAGTGAAGAGTTCCGTACATGCCTGGACTTTACCAGATGGTTCTATATGGATACCCAAGAATGACGCATGGCGCCTGTTAAGTTCGATGAGGGGTATCGAACTAATGATGAAGCTCGGCATGTGGCAACTGAGATTAGAAGTGAGAAGAATGAAGCTCTGAATCTAATGGCATGAATGGCATGGTAACTTTATCTTACTGGCGGAATTGCACGGTTCCTGGAAGCTTCTATCTTAGTTCATCACGAGAGCTGAACCGTTTAGAGTAAGGTAAGTTAGAGTGCTACTTACCTACCTAGACTATAGGAAGGAAGAAATTTGGGGGTTGATCCTAAGAGAGAAAAAGACTTTGGTCATTTACTGAAATTAGTCTAAAGTCAGGAAGCAATATGATGGCTAGGATGGATATGTTTTGGCAACTTACCGTCAGGTGTGGATAATACCTTAGCAAAGAGGTGCAATCTCTAATAAGCATACCACAGAATATATGGAACAAAATTAAGAGGAACGCCGCTATGAGTTCAATAGTTCCATCACCAATCATTGCTTTCTTACTCGTCTTTCTTTCACCCCTGCTCCATGTATACCTCCATATTGACTTACGGAGTGGCGTAGACCTCCAGTTCGGTAATCAGCCCAACAGATATCGGCCCCTCCTTGGAGCGGATAGTCCGGGTGACCACAAGTACCGGCAGTGTCCCCAAACAAGAAGGAGGCGTGGTATTGGTTCAATTGGTGTTCTGTAAATTATCACATTAGACTCCTTCGCGTCGCGTGTTCTCACTCCTTTTCCTAGCGGTGACCGTCTATCGCATCTCCCTCATTTTAGAATTTTGCTTTCGATCGTAACTAATCTGTAATATTGCCGGTTTGCGCTTCTTAGGCTCTACCACTAATGCCAACGACACCTGGCTGGTGCCCTCATATCTAATTAACTAATATCCAGCAGTCGAGGCATCGCGCCACGTTCAATATTTTCACTCTCCAACCTGAGATCCAAAACTTGTCCCATGCCCGGTCCCTTGTCTCACCCTCTTTCTCCGACTGTCTGATATTCACGAAACAGATCAGTCACCATTACTTGCGCATATTCCACCGGTGCCATGGTCATGGCAAGTGACGCTGCTGAGCATGTCACAACGCCTTCCACCATTGCCGTCAACAATGATAAGCTTCATAATTTCCCCTCTGAGATCAACCTCTTGACCCTCAACTGCTGGGGTCTTCGCTACATATCGACCCAGCGAATTGCAAGACTTGACGAGATAGGACGCAGAATTGCACACGCCGTCCCTACACCGCATATCGTTTCCCTGCAGGAATGTTTTACACAGGAGGATTACCAAGCCATTCGCCATCACACTCGCCAGATTCTCCCCTATGGAAAGTTCTACCACAGCGGTGCTTTTGGTGGCGGTCTGGCCATCTTGAGTCACTGGCCGATCGAGGAGAGTACCATGTTCAAGTATCCCCTCAATGGGCGACCAACTGCATTTTGGAGGGGAGACTGGTATGTAGGCAAGGGTGTTGCTTGCGCCAAAATTCGCTTTGGGCCAAGGAGAAAGGACATAATCGAGGTCTTCAATACACATGTGAGTCTGAATCTGTTATATCGCATTTCAGCTTGTTAATTGACTTGAATTTTAGACCCATTCCCCATACGAGCCCGAGCCTGTGAGTACATACGACTGTCATCGAGTTGCGCAGTCATGGGAGATTTCAAAGCTTATGCGCGGCGCTGCTGAACGCGGACATCTCGTTGTCGGAATGGGTGATTTCAACATGTTACCCTTGTCCATATTTCACCGGGTAATTACAACACATGCGCCTGTTCATGACATCTGGCGCAAATTACACCCTGATAGCGCTCTTGGTCCTGCCTACCATCCATCTGAAAAGGATCGTCATCGGCCATTACCGACAGCCGCCTTCAATCTCCTCGAGAATGGCGCAACCAGCAACTCCGTCTATAACACATGGCGCTGGAACAAAAACCAGCAGAATCGGCTCAAGGGAGGCGATCTTTGCGAGGTCCCACCTGATACCATTGATCCTCAAGGCCAGCGACTCGACTACATCTTTGCCTCGACAGGTGTCGACCCTGATGCTCCTGCTGCCGCTCCTGGTTGGATCGTCAAGTCGGCTCATGTTTCAATGACTGAGCGGCATCCTGATCTCCTTTGTTCCCTCTCCGACCACTTTGCTGTTCAAGCCACTCTCGTCCGGCATACCCCTTCCCCATTGCCTATCAGAGCTGATCCCCGCTCCGAAACGCCATCTGCTGCTCTGCAGACTGGCGCATACTTGGCCTCCAGTAGCCCGGCTAGCAGCATTCACTCTGGTGACGCAGCGCAGACTGCGGATCCTGATACCCAACTCAGGCGAGGTCGCTTCTCTAATCACGATTCATTTCAGACGTCCACTTACGATGAAATTCTGGGAATGATACAAAAATACCATGCTCGCGAGATTCGCCAGCGCTACTGGCGAGGCATACACTTCTTTGGCGCATTGCTTGTCTGGCTAGCATGTCTTGTCGCTGTCTGGTTTAGTCCTGGAAACTGCGTCGCATTTGTCCTTATGCTGGTCAGTAGTCTTTGCTTGGTCGCTGGAGTTATCGATGGTCTGCTCTCGCTACTCTTCTTCTCTTGGGAGATCCGGGCCCTCAAGGAATTTGAATGGGAGATTCGCAATGCCAAAGCTGTTGCGTCTGGTGACCCAGCTGCTTTAACGGAGTCTGTTTCGTACAGCAATACCAACAAAAGATCCAAATCACAATGAAGGATGCACGCTCAATGTTATGGTAATGATTTGATGTTTCTACATAGGGCGAGGATGATGAAATGAGTATCAGGATGAAGGTACACACGCCGATAAGGTCTAGCTCTTAATGTCTATTCGTAATACTACTCACAATACTTCTGAGGGCTGAACACCTTCGTATCTCATACCGTCCTCCTCTTCTTCTCTTTGCTTTTTGTTCAACGCTCAATATTCTGTGTTGAAGCCTGGCTTTCGTCCATTTTCCGCGTCTCCGTTACTTTCGGATCGATATATCCACCGGGTCTCATCCGACGCCAGGTATAGCCCATGAAAGCCGTCTCTTTTCGAATTCTTAATGAAGTCCTTTTGGTATCCTTGTCCCGGAGCAGCATGTCTCTTGGTCGTTTGCGCTCTTTATGGCCATAAAATCTAATAAACTGCTTCAGTGTAGCCTTGTCGTTCGGCTGAAGTTCCTTTGATCCATCAATATCCCGGTCTATACTTCGAAGCTTGGCGGCGTCGAACGGAATTTTGATAAGCTCCATAGCCTTTGCTTGCACATGGGTATCAAATCCAAAAAGGATCTCCTTGACATCTTCCGATCTTAGAAAGACACCCGAGGGAATCGACTCAGACCAGTCTTCAAATGGTTCAGATTCATCAAAATAGTGTGCATCGTCATCGCCCTTCAGATTCGGAGTGAATGGAGGAGGCATTGATTGCAGGCGATCCCAGGGCGTGTTTCTGAACCACCTGTGCGCTTTGATATCTTCCGCGTCATCGGGAAACACATAGCTTTTGAACGAATCCCGGTATTTGACCTGATACCTCCTTGAGCACAGCCGAATATCCTTCTCTTGGATCAGGCGGCAGATGAGATCTTTGCACTTGTCGCTTACGAATGGCCTGGGTGGAAACTGGAAGTTCTTCTTGAAGTCCTGCGGTCACTGTTAGTCATTTACCTCGTTCAAGTTGATACGAACGTACGCACAACGATGTTTTGTTTCGTCTGCTTGCGTCCTTCTTCTGCTAGAAAGGGAGTCTGCCCGTACAGGCATTCATACAGGATGATGCCGATGCTCTACCAGTCACACCTCCCGTCATATTTCTGACTAAGAACAACTTCAGGAGCCATATATTGACTGGTGCCAACAACTGAACGCGCAGCAGTGCGGTTACCGTGCCGGTTTCTCCAACCGATAAGACTTCGCAAGTCCTCGTTACTCGCCAATGGATGTTTCCCATGCCTGTCAAGTCCAGAAACAAGAGACTGGTACCACTCAAGATGTTTCAGGAGATCCTTACTGCCTTTTTGATCCGTCTCGTCACCATTGATGTTCATATTCAGTCTTCGGACCAAGGAATATCGGTGGGCATTGTAGTATGCTGCGTCGTGGGACCAGTGATCATTAAATGCTAGCCCAAAGTCGGAAATTTTTAGATGACCAGTCGCGGAAATGAGGAAGTTGTCTGGTTTTATGTCGCGGTGAATAAAGTTCAAACGATGGGCCTCTTCAACAGCAAGGATCATCTCTGCGATGTAAAACTGTGCAATGGGTTCCTGCAGAATGTTTTGCCGAATGAGCAATCCGAGAAAATCGCCACCCGGCATGTACTCCATCACCAGGTAGAGGTTTGTTGTGTCTTGAAAGCTGGCAATCAGTGGAACAGCCCTGAGAAGGTCATTCAGTCAGTCAGTGACCTTGTAGTGTTGGTCAGCGTTGGTACTAACCACTGTGATCCTTCAGAAGCCACAAGAAAATCCCTCTCAGCTCGCAAATGGCCTTCTTGGCTGTTCCGTAGCATTTCTGTCTTTCGAATGACTTTCATAGCATAAACTTGCCCAGGGAAAGCATGCCCTGGAGCAGGCTTTTCACGTACAAGTCTTACTACTCCGAAACTGCCTTTGCCTAAAATTTGAAGCGGCTCGTAGTTGTTGACTAAGGGGGAAGAGTCCTGGTTTTCACGATAAGCCAAGGAACCTGCCCTCATTGCCCTCGACTCTCTGAGATGGCACGTTTCCTGCCTTCTATATTGCACTCGAATCTTCTCCTTCTCCTCTGGTGTCATTAACAAATAGTTGCACAACTGAGACTCGAGGCACTGGCCCCGCAACGCTCTTGCATTTGGTTTATAGAGAAGCTCATTGAAGTAAGTCTCAAGGAAAATCTTGGCAGCGGATGCCCTCTCTACAGTTGCAATGGTAGGCCGAGCCTGAACAACACCGGCCTCGGGAATAGTACTGAGAGCGCGGCCTTCAGGGCTTGAGCGGGTCCATGGATTTCGCCTATTGTATCGTCTATCCATGATTTCCCAGTTCCGTAGCATAGAAGATTCTATCGAAGTCTTCGCTGTGGACCTGTCATCGGTGGTTGTGACTGTATCGCTTGCCTCAGAAGAAGGTGGAGTGATTAGTCCACTGGAAGGAGCAGGATTGACCAGCTGCAAAGAGCTTCGTGCTCGTTTCGGAGAGTTTTGAATCACCAAAGTAGAGTTTGATGCCATAGCCGTGGGATGCAACCCCAACTCTCGTATTACTACTTCCTTTGCATCTGGACTTCTCGCTCCGTGTTCCAGTCTTGGGACAGATCTGAAAAGTAAATGGGGTTTGGCTTGGTCCTCGGGGAATTCATGAGCATCTTTGGATACTTCGGCACCTACTGCATGTCAATGGGTTACAAAGAAGACAAATAAGACGGCTTACGGCTGCGTGCGTTTTTTCTCATGTTCTTGAAAGCACCCCGGAAAGGTGTCCATCTTTTTGAACCGCCAGTGCGAAACTTCCGCGAAGTTTGCGCCTCCGATCCGTCTGCAACATTGAACACGGATTCTGGAGACGCTTCAAATATATTCTTCGAATCGCAGGACGAAAGACGGACGAATTGTTGACTGGCTTTCTTGAGCAAGGTTGGTGCCATGATACTCCAAGGTAGTCAATAAAGAGAAAGTTAGCACACCACCCATCAATATCCGAGGGCTGGCCACGTCTAATAAGATAATGCAGTAGCCAGATACGGAGAGAATTGCGCTCGAGGTTTTCTCTCGGCGATGTTGTTGCAGAGCAGAGTCGGAGGCTGTCGAGCCAGAAGGAAATGAACCTACCTCCATCAGGCTGGGTGGTAGGTACTTGGAAGGTTCGACATCCACGGCTTCTTTTATGAAGTCTATGATGAAACCAACACAAAGAAGGCTCGGGAGGGAGAAAACAGCAAATGAAAAGGAAAGAGGTAGTATTTTATCTGAATAACCTTACAAAATCCTTTAGGGCACAAGGAAAATTATAACAATAGCAAAGCGTAAGCATAACCCTTTTTTATCGTACGCCATTTCATGTCATGCAGCGGAGACGGTCCTCACCACATCGTTCCTGTTTTGTCTTCTAAACACCGACGAGCCTCCGCAGAATGTACAAGTCTGTGCTCTCTTATCCTTGCATGCAAAACAACAACACCGGGTGGACAGCAGATATGATAGATGAAGCCTGGGGAATACAGGCGTCCACGACGTGATCAACTTGTCGCCAAATTCTGCAGCCTCTGTTTGGGGTATTATGTCACGAGTTCGGTAGCAAGTCGGCTTTGTGTCGAGTGAGTGGAGGCATATGCTACGCTACACTCACTTGATCTCAAGAAGCTTGACATCGAAGATCAATGTGCTATTGGCGGGAATGCCTGGAAGGCCGCGGGAGCCGTAGGCAAGATGGGCGGGGATAGTAAGACGGCGCTCACCACCAATAGCCATGCCAATAACACCAATGTCCCAGCCCTTGATCACTTGTCCCTTGCCAGCCTTGAAGGAGAAAGGCTTACCCTTCTTGTTGGCTATCAAAGTGTTAATGAAGTTGAAGATACGGCGGGAGCTAGTCACTTACCATCGAACTGCTTTCCGTTCTGGAGCTTGCCGATGTATCGAACACCAACAGTGTCGCCGTTCTTAACGGTACGGCCGTTGCCAATAGTTCGGTCGTCGATGGTCACGCCCTGAACAACCTTGACACCGGTGGTGGCCTTACCCTGCTTGGCCTTCTCAGCAGAGCCAGTAGGGCCCTGTTCGAGGTTCTTTGCGAATTGAACCTTCTTAGCGTCCTTCTTCTCCTCGGTAGCAACAGCCTCGCCCTTGTTGTTCTTGAGCTTCTTCTGTTGCTTCTTGGACAATTTGGCATCGTCCTTGGAGATGAGCTCGTCAAGACCCTCCGTAGCCTCTTCAGCGGCGCGCTTGTTCTTGCCCTTTTGAACGGAAACTAGCTTGGGGGCCTCCTCCTC